>NW_026722886.1:0-7060 GCF_029784015.1 Lycium ferocissimum | reverse complement strand
CAAACGGAAAAGAAAGGGGGGAGCTTTACATACCTTTCTTGCTCTTCACGATTGCCAAAAATCAAATCCCGTTTCGTCGAAAATCTGCAAATGGTCATCTTTACCAGTTACTATTCATGCAAGCTGACATTTCAATCTTTGGCTTCTATTTGGCTACCGAAATTTCGGCAGCACTTCCCCTATAAATACAACACCCCGAGAATTAAACTCGGCTCAAAACAATCAACAACAACCCAACATCAACATCAACAACCACAACAAAACACAATATGGTACAACTAATCAACTTTCCAACATAATGCAATAACTTCCATTCCGACTTCACATTTTCAAACCAACACCATTATACTCACATTCATTACTAACTAGAATCGTTACAACGCCATTTGGAAGCATTTCATACCATTTTTACAATATATACACAAATTATACAAAATACGCAACTTCCCACCAAAGTCATAATTTATCCAAATCTTCTAATCTTCAACATACATATTCATAACATATTTCCATCTTCCAAGTTCATCAACAATCATCATAATTCACACCTTAACAACTTAATTATCATAATGACATGAAATCGTACTAAAACAACATAAGCCTCTACATTCCACTTCAATGCAAACTTACATCATTTCACTTCCATTTACCTTACAAGGATCATAACAAGACCACTAATGTATTAAACAACATTAATCCACTCCCTTTCTAACATCACCATACCACACGGCCAAGCACCTATATTCCAACTTCAACTAAATTTATTCAACTTTCATTTCCCATGTGAATTCCACCATAACCACAATTAGAATACAACATAAAATTCAACTCATTCTAACTACACCATATTTCATGCATTCGGCCACACACATACATACACCTTTGCCATGCAACTTCCATATTTCTATCTATTCCACTCATTTCCATATATTCAACACAAACAAACCTTCATAACATAATAACAAAGGATTAGTTCTTACCTTTTTCTTCTATCTTCTTCACTTGTCCAAAGTGTGAGATTGATAAAACCAATACTCCATCTTCCAAAACAATTACACCAAGTTGTAGAGGAGGCTTGAATTAGTATAAATATAACAAGAAAATAATTTTTAGAAGCAAGATTTTAAGGGGTAAATGGAGGGGCTGGCCGAATGCCCTCCTCTTGTTCTTGAAATTTCCTTGTTTTCTCCTTCTTTCTCATGTCTTGAAAATTCTAGAAATTAAAGAGTCTTGCTCCTTTTATATAATTAGCTTGTCACATGACCATGCACATGGCTTAGATTTAATTAATCCTCCAAGCCATGGCTGCCACCCCTTTCTTTGGGCTTGGCTCCAAAATTTTATTTTTTGTCAATTCCAAGCCCAATTTCCTTAGCCCACATTTTTGGTGATTCATGAAACCATTTTCCGATATTCCAATTTTGCCCTTAGTCTTTTCCGATATTTCCACATCTACATTTTTCATAGCCAACTTATGAACCAAACAAAATCAATGCATTACATTATCCTTCACTTGTCTCGACCACCCCGAGATTCCCAAAGACGAAAAATACGGGTTGTAACAGCTTCTTAGAGGCATCATATCATAGGCTATAGCATTTCTAGACTTTAGCTTGCTATCATCATCTTCGTATTCATCTCATATTTCTCATCTCGTATAGCTATTCGTGAGAGAGGACTCTAACTTTCTTGGGAGATGGGACATTCATAGTAAAAGAAGAATTTCATGCCATAGGACTCATGCCTTAGAAGGAAAGGGATTAAGCCTCACATACCTTTGCCGCTAACTATTCTAGTGCTCGCTGTGCCTCCTTGAATGCACTCAAGTACCTTCAATGGAATTCGTATCATCATTAGCTATAAAATCGTGAAAACATACTTACTAAAGCTATAGAAATTTGGGCAGCGTCTCCTTTGTTTATACTACTTTCCGCCATATTCCATATCAATTCCAACAACATTCATAATAATCCTCACAATATGATTAACAACAATCATCATTCATTCATGTGATTCGCATTTCATAATTCACCTCAATTTCCCCATAATCATGACTAAAAATCCATCGTATTCTTTTCGTATCCAATGCTCATTTCATGTTCTATAGGTCATTTGTACATTTTTATCTCATCAACATATTCATTTCCAACTATGTCTCAAAACGTCACTATTCATCATTCATAACCCATTTTGCTATTCTCTTTTAATGACCAAGTATTTCAACTCCCAAATACCTTAAACAACATATAAATATCATGAACCTTACCTTAGATGTTTTAGGAACAAGCCTTGCTAATACTCCTCTTTGAGCAAAACCCTAGTTTTTCTCCATTTGGGTTTCTTGACTTTGATGACTTCCTTTACTCTTGATTCACTTATTTAATGTTGTTGATCCTTAAATATCCTTGAAAACTTGTGTAATAATTGTAGAGAGAGATTCTAGAGAGAAGTGGTGTAGTGTATAAATGAAATAAAATAAGTCTTGGTCCTCATATTTAATGAATTGAAATACGAAATTTGAGGTGAACATGGTCGTCCATGGAGGTTTACGGTCCATATTCCACTTTACGAACCGTCCCTCGTGGTCGTATTTAACCTTAAGCAGAACCAGCAACCTTGGCATTATGCATGGTGATTTACGACCATGGTTTACGGGCCGTATTTCACTTTACGATCCGTCCACCAGGTCGTATTTAATCATTTCTTCAGCGTAAGTTGAAACCTTTGCATGCCATTTTACGACCTGGCTATTTACGGACCGTATTCCACTTACGGTCCAGATTTGGGACTTCACGACCACCGGCGCTTTTGCCAACTTTCAACTTTTCACATTTCTAGTCTTTTTATTCTATTTATTCCCATCCATTTACATACATTGCCCATGAAACATTATACACTCGCACTCCTCGCTCTCATCACTAGTTCGTCCACTTGCGTACCAACGGGAAATTTTCCGAGGTGTAACAATACTCCGGAAATTTAACATAATGCGCACGATAACATCCGGCCCCGGGACTCGGTGAAAGAAGTGACCATAGTGCACGAGCAGAGTCGTGAGAAACTATATGCAATTTTTAAAACATTTTCCAAAAATGTAATGGGAAAATCAAAACAAATTATCGTTTAAGGGTCAAGGCTTAGTCATGTCAAATGTCTTTCGGACGACCTTCGGAAACGTATCAAATATCTTAAACATATCACGGAACCGTAGGAACCATATGTATAAAATCGTAATCATAACTCATCAAATAAGTAGGAGATCCATATGCGGAGATCGAAATGAAATAGTATTAAATTTTTCTCAAAGATCACTAGGAATAGTATAAAAGAGCCGCGGGCCCCACGGACGGGTGCCGACCCCCATCCGAGCCCGACTACGAGAGTTAGGGGAAAGTTATGTCTTATGAGTTTACCTATTATGTTTTGGGGCGTTCCGAGCTCGTATGCAAAAGTTACGGACGTTTGAAGATCGGGATTCTTTTGTAGCAACATTCTTTTGTAAGGCCTTTGAAATTCAATCTTTCAAAACATAGGAGCCATAATTTAACTAAGTTGACTTGCGAATATTAAAAGCGAATAAAGCTCATATGCTTGCTCGGATCATAGGAATGGAATCGCCCTCGAGATTCGTGAACTTAATACGTAAGCTAAGACATGCCAACAAAGAAAAAGGGGGTAAGCCTTGCATACCTCGCTTCTCGCTTTCCAAGCTAATCCAAGTTTACGTCGCGAACTTTCCAAGATCTACAATACGTCATTAAATATCAAACATTAGCTAAAAGCATTTAGAAACCCGATTCCAAACGCACACCAAATTCTACAGAAATTTCGGCAGCACTTCCCCTATAAATACACCACCCCGAGAATTAAACTCGGCCAATTTCATCAACAGCAATACCAACAAAACATTCTAATGACATCCACCATTGATTCAAAATGCATTCTAGCAACAACAACCTTCTTTCCCATAATGCGACGATATTCACTTATATTCAATTCACCCGCATAAAATCAAACTAACATCAATATTGACACGTTCAATTGCTAATCCGAAATCATTCAAACGATATTCAAGTACACTATAAACAATTCATACAATATTTCAAACAATCCAACCAATGTGCCAACTTACCCGAAATGCTCTCCAAACCCGAAAACGATACTAACATGTTTTCTTCTTCCAAAACTCATAAACTACATCAACAATATATATATATTAACAATGTAATCATCCTAAGTATAAAATTCACATAAGAGTTACATTGGCTCCTAAATCAGCCCACAACCATCACAACTTCAATTTAATTCATTAAACTTCATTTTATCTCATAGAATTCATCGACAACGATCAAAATACTAGATAACATGACTTCATTTTCGCATAAACAGTCTCCTACTTTCTTGGGCCACACCTCAATATACACCATTCCACGTTTTTCATTCAATTCTACACATTACAACAACACCTAAACATGCTAAATACCATGAATTCACTACTCCTTCAATACAACACACACCACACGGCCAACTACACATCCACACGGCTACAACTTCAACTTCCCTATTTTTATGAATTTCATCCGTCTCCACACTTAACAACATACATAAGCCATGCATAACATATAAAAGAAAAGATTAGAGCATACCTTCTTCTTCCAACTTTTCCACACGGCTAGGGGAAAATTTTGCAAGAATAAGTGTTTTGTTCCAACAACTATCCCACGTTGAAGAGCACCTTTCAATCGAGGAAAACTAGGAGAAATTATTTTGGAAATGAAGGTTTTTGGTTCTTCTCTTTCTCTAGCTATGGCCGAATATGGCCTTCTTCTTTCTCTCTCACTTTCTTGAATTTTCTAGAGATGAAAATGATGAGAACCTTGATGAATTAATTCATCCAATACCACATATATTAACCTTCCATGTGGCCATGGCCCACACCTTATGTGGGTCGGCCACATGGCTAAATTTTTCATGAAATTTCAACTTTCAAGAATTAATTTTTGGCCCCCAAATTTTTCATAAGATATCTAACTTCCCACAATCCAATTTTAATCCCAAACTCCATAATACCGCATGCTAATAAAATCATACACAACTTAAGCTTTTAGAGCAAACAAAAATCTCTACTTCATATCTCGGAACGGTCTTGTCCTCAACTTATCGTCATTGACCTGAATTATCCCGACGTACGACATACGGGATATAACACGCAGCCCCCAAAGAAAGGGGGTCAGTACGGAATGCGTACTGAGTATGCAAGGCAGAAGATACAGAAGCAAATCTGAGCCATAACCGAAAAACAAAGTAGCAAGTGCATATCCAGATGCCAAAATGCTTAGCTTTCTTTTGTAAAACGTCTGTATATATATATATACGGACAATTAAACATTTTATATGAGCTGACATTAACCGACTGATCATAATTCGGACTGTCAAAATCACATATACACATACTCATGTCATACAAAATAATATCATTAATATACATACATCACAAGTCAAGAATCCAACAAGACATCACATACCGCATGCCAAGAATCCAGCGGTAACATCACATCACATACCGCGGTCAAGAATCCAACTAAATATCACATCACGTACGCCGGACTCCGCAAAAAATGTAACAAATAATGCACGAGCAGAATCATAAGTAGCCAAATACAGCTTTAAAACATTTTCAAAGACTTAGTAGGTTAATCGAAACGAACCATCGTTTTAGGCCAAAACAAGAGTCGACCGATTTTCTCGAACGTCACTCGGGAACATATCAAACCGAACTTCCGAAAACCGTAGTTAGGCATCAAAATCACATACATAAAAATTCTTATTTCAGAAAACGACAAATAAGTAGTCATACTTGGGGTCGGAAGATAGTCATAACGAATTCTTCAAAAGTCGTCCGAATTATATTAGAAGAAGATCACTGACCCCACGGAATGAAATCAACTCAATCCGGCCTACCTACGAAAATCATATCATATGTTATCGAATCATTATCGCAAACTCAAAAGATAAGTAAACTGACGTTCTTGAAATCAATAATAGTCGTATCATATCCTTTCAAAAATCGTTAAGTATACATAAGGAAAGTCGGCGGGGCCCACGGAGGTGTGTCGAATTCGAGCCGGCCCCGCCTATAAAAAACATAGATCATACATCATGAATCATTTTTGAGCATATCGAGGTGATCCAGCCTCCTCGTCTCGAAAGTTACGGACTTCGTAAGCTTTTAATCGTGAACAAAAACCCTTTTAAACAAAACAAACTTTATGCAAACTTTGAAACTTATTCATACAAAAGACATAAGGCCCAACATTTCTTCATATCATGCATACGAAGACTAAGAAACAAATAAGAATCACAAGACATGGTCGGATCGCGAGAGTAGAATTTCGAGGCTCGTGTCATAGCCTATTTACGACTAAGGCATGCCAAAAGAAGGAAGGGCACAAGTTTACATACCCTCACCGCTTCTCCAAGCTAATCCAAACTCCAACCTATGTCTCGGACTCCCGAGGTCTACATAACATCAATAAATGCCAATGTCAACTATAAGTATTTTAAGAGTTCATTTCCAAACTAACACATAATTTACCTAAATTTGGCGATTTCCGTAAATAGGCCAACCCCGAGAATTTAACCAGGCCAAATCAACAACAACAACAACCAACCTAGCAACATCAATAATCAATCCGAAAGGCAACATAACATTAGTAACCGTCTTATATATCATTCAACGACATTCATAATATTCAATTCAACGGTTTAAATTCAAGCCAACATCAACGCTTATACATTCAAATACTAACCCGAACCCATACCAACAATATTCAAAGACATTTTAAGCAATTCATACAACATTTCAAACATCCCAAATAATACTCCAACTCACCCGAAAATAGCCCCAACCCGAGAACACATCCATAACACAACCCTTTCACTTCCAAATCATGATTTGCACCAACAATCCACATTCTAACGATATCATTTTCTCTTAAATATAAAAATTTTATTAAGTACACATGATTCTCCAAATCAGCCCCAAAAAAAAACCCAAATT
>NW_026722885.1:0-5756 GCF_029784015.1 Lycium ferocissimum | reverse complement strand
TTTTGGGGAAATTTTTGGGGTGGGGAAGGGTTTTTGGGGGTGGGGTGTGGTGAGTGTTTGGGGGAAGGATGAATTAAATATGTGTAGTATGTTAGTTGGTTGGTGTATAGAAATGAATGAAAATGCATAAAAATTTATGAAAATATGCATGTAGTTGTGTTGGGCCAGTATAGTTGCAGTAGAAATGATAAATTTAAATTTTTCCCCAAGTATTTAATTGTGGAGGATTCCATGATGTTAAATGGGAATTTAGTAGTTAAAAGGTTAGATTGTCGGGGATCAGGGAAGGGTTAGTGTGATATTGGTTAATTTACATTGAGGATAATGTTGTTTGTAAATTGACATTTTTGGGAATTCAGTTGTTGTTATGAATTATCCTAAGAAAGGTTGTTGTTATTTAGTTTTTAGAATGATGATGAAATTTTGTTTTTGGAAATTTGGAAGGTTTTAAAAGTAAATTTAATTGAGTTGTTAGAAGATTAGGGAAATTTAATTTTAAAAATTTAATTTGAATTAAATTAATATGGGTTATACCCCAAATTTTGCTATTTAAAAAATTTGGGAATTTAAACCCTTTTACTTGAAAGGAACAAGGTCAGTTTGGATTTTTTTTTAAATGTGTGTCGGTTATGGAAGTTAAATTTGGGAAAAAATAGAAGGCCTAAGGGAAAAATTTGGGAAATTTTTGGAAATTTATTTGAATTGCAAAATATGATTCATGGAATTGGGCCAAAAGAAAAAGAAAAGGGGCCCCAAATTTGGAAAGGGGGCCCCATGCTTGGCCCCCCACCAAAATTTAAATAAAATTTTCCATGTGCCAAACAGGGAGCAATTGGGGGGGACTTATATATATGTATTTTTTAGAATTTTCAAGAAAAATCAAAAAATCAAAAAACCAAAAAAAAAAAGGCCTTGGGGGTAGAAAAAGAAAAGAAAAAAGAAAAAAATTTGAGCTTGGTTGTTGATTCAAAAGTTGGTTTTTTTGGGATTCATACTGTTCAAGGTGCTCTAAGTTGGTATAATTTTCGGAAAAAGTGCTTTTTTGGCAAGTGGAAAGAAGTTGGAAAGGTAAGGATTTTATGCTTTTTATGGGGGAAGATTTATGAATGTTGAATGTGGAATTCATGGAAATCATGGAATTGGATTTTTGGGGGTTTGAGCCTGGGGGAAATATGGCCGGTATGTGCAGGTTTTTGGGGAAGGTGTGTTAAATTTTTAGTACATTCTATTTGTAGTTTTTGGATTTCCATTGAGAATGAAATTTGAATGTTGATGGAAGTGAAGTGAGGTTCCGGGTCGTTATGATGAAAGGGAAGGGATTAATGTTGAAATGTTAGTGGTTGTTGTGATCCTAAGAGTAAAAAGGAAAAGGGAGGTTGGTGTTGAAATGAAATGTGAAGGTTTGTCTTTTTGGAGGTTTTTTGTCATTGTAATAATAAAGATGTTAAAAATTGGGATTATTGTTGGTTTGGGAAGGGAATGTTTATGAAAAAGACCCAAAAAAAAGGGGGATGTTTATGGTCGGGGGAAAGTTTTATTTTTTGCATATTTTAAAATATATTGTGAAATGCTATGAAATGTTTTGATTATATTGAATGATCTTTTTTGAATGAAAAATGTTGATATTGTTTGAAAATGTGGTTGAATAAATTTTGCTTATTTGAAAGTGGACTGTTGTATTAATTGTTTTTTTTAATTGTTGATTTTTAATTTGTTTTATTTTTTTGGCCCAGTTTTTTTGGTTTCCTTTTAAAATTATTTAAATTTTGAACAAGTAAAAACCCCAAATTGAAATTTAACTCTGAATAGTAACATGGGTGCCCATTTCCCAATTTTTAAGAACGAATTGAAATTTGGACAAGGGGCGTATGTGTCTTCCCTTTTTTTGGCATTTGAGTGAAAAATGGGAAGGGGCCTTTGATCGCCGTTCTCTACCCCGAGATTGAAAATAAAAAAAAACCCCTTTTGTAAGTTGTTTTTCCTTTCCCTTTTTTGCGAAAAAACAACTATATATATGAAATTTCCATAAATGGAGTTGGAACACCCTACAAAATTATGGACGACCCCCAAGATTATTATCTATCACCTATGTATATCACCGATCGGTCCGAGGGGGGCCCACAAAACTCGACACTCCGGGCTCAATTGATTTATTTCCCTTCGTTTTTTTATGTAACTCCAGTTAGCCCCTCCGCTAGTTAATAAGTATTATGACTATCTTCCGAATCTTGACATTATTCGACATAAAAGGTTTTCGGGGGCCTCTTCGAATAACCGCTACTCGATTTTCCCCCGTTGACTATTTCGTTTCCCGCCCGAATATTGGTCCGTTTCAAGGTTTCTAGGATCTGTTCGTGGGTGCCCAATGTTTTCCCCGCGCCGGCCGGTTCGTGATTCGGCACTTCCAGCATTGTTCACCGCGTCCCCGAGGCGGGTCGGGGCCCTTTATATTTTATTATGATTTGACTATGTGAATTACGGGGTGGCCAGGCTTTGACCCCATCGTCGTCCACCGGCCCGACTACGAGGCCGGGGGTTCAACGCGTCCCAAAAGGGCCGGGGTCCCAATGATATGGTCCCTATATGCTTAACTGCTCGATCCCAAACTCGATTTGGGGTGGACCCTCCTCACTTCCGTTTCCATTGATTACCGTCCGTCAACTTCCCAGTTGGGGTTCGTCCCAAATCGTTTTACCTCCGTATCTCGGTTCCGGGCGTTTGTAATCATCTCGTACTCCCATTTATTTGGGGAGACTTCGTACCCAGTCCGTATTGAAACTGCGCCCAAAACCCCCCTAAACCCGACATATTAGATTCTCCCGTACACTCGAAGTCCCACTCCGCTACGAATCCGATTCCGTTTGTTATGATTTTACATATCCGACCGATTATGATTATGTATATTTTGTTTCCCACATACTTACATTTCCCTCCCACCCCCGGTTTTGGCTTTCAGCCCCCAGGCGGGGCCTGGATACGCCACCATTTTGGAATTCTTTGTTTTAGAGGCTTTGATCCGAGCGTACTTTTGGGATATATCTTGTTGTTTTCCTTTGTACGTATGGTATTTGGGGACGACCCCCCCCCGTCTTTCGGGTTTCGAGTTGAGTCCCCCCAACAGGGGGTGGGGTTGACACCGCCCCCTAAAAGAACGATCGCAGGAGAAAATTTTTTTACTATGATAGCCCAACCCCCCGTAGGTTTGATTTTAAATATATATAGTTACGCGTGTTTTTTTATTCGAATTTATGAGTTAAAAAAATTTGTATGGAGCCCATCGAAGGGGAGGGGAAGTGTCCAAAAGGGGCACCTGGGCCCCCGGGGGGGGTCGTGAAAAAGGATGAGTGGTCCCCGGAATGTCCGAGGTGTCTAGTAGTCTTTTTTATCTTGGGGGGCCCCCTCTATAAAGGAGGCTACGACATCGGGTGTCAACCCTTCTTGGTATCTTAGATCGTGCGTAGCCGTATTGTTGAGGTTCCTCCCAACGGGCCGTTTTGGCGATGTCACGACCCAACCCGAGCCGGGGACACGTGCCCCTTTTGGGGACCTAGTACCCAGCCTAAATTAGCAAAACATTAAAAGTAAGGGAATAATAATTTAATGATGTCAAATGGATATAGCGCCGAAGGCCGATAAGGCCGTCACAAAATACATAAACCGGATCGTACGCAAACCTCACGAACATATACGAACCCACACCACATGTCACGGACTCTCCGAACAAAAACATACTCATATGACGGGACGGCCCGTCGTCCCCAAACAAATAAATACATAAACAACAAAAGTCTATACAAAAATATGGGCTCGGACAAAGGAGCACTTCAACAGTTTAGCGGATAACCTAGGCACAATCGGAAATCAAACGTCCGTACGCGTGGCACGAAACGCGACCCAAGAAAGGGGTCGGACGGAAAATGTATTGAATATGTAAAGCAGGCGTACTAAATAAAATTAAAATCGAAGAAAAGTGCGGAGAATGAACAAGGTGCATGGAAATCAAAAAAGCATATCAAAAGTCATAAATAATGCACGGAAACATATGCCCAAAAACCCGGCCCCGCTATGGGACTCGGTGGAAATGGGCGCCCGTCTCGGCGCCAAAAACTCATACTTCGAGTAGGAATATCTCCGAAACACATCATAACATACCAAATGGCCATATCACATCACTACGGATATCGGGAAAATAGTACACGGCACATCATACTGGACCCATGTACATGTCATACCCCCCTCACACCGAGGCACCGACAATGCGGGGGAAGCGCTTGATAACAAATCCGGCCCGGGGTCGGTAAGGAAGAATTGAGGATCCACGAGTGGAGTAGTTGTTACATCGTATTTTGTACCCTGGTAAGTGAGGCAAGTGACATGAGTCGCGTATGGAAAATTGTAAAGTTGGAATATTAAGAAAGGGGGGGGGGTAAAAAGGTAAATTTGCATAATGACTTGGAAATAGGGCGAAAGGCTAGGGGAAAATTTTGGGAAACGGGGAAAATTTTCATGAAAAAAGAAATTGCTAAAATTTTTAAAAAGGGGCCCTTGGCCGTGGCCCCCACGAAAACATGGCCAAATGAAACAAGGCCAAGTTGGGGGCCTAATATGGTTAATTAGTTTGGAAGGGCTAAGATGAAAAAGGAAAAGATGACTTAGTCATCTTTTTTTCTCTAAATTTTCGGAAAAAGAAAAAAAAGAAAAAAAGGAGAACAAAAAAAGGGGAGGAAAAACCAAAAAAAAAAAAGAAAGGAAAAGAAGGAAGCCCCAAATTGTTTCTTTAGCCAAAAATCCTTGGGGGTTATGTAAAGGGGGAAATGATTTGTGGAACAAGAAGAAATTGTATTCATCAAGTTTCCAACTTGGGGTCAAGTGGGTGGGAAAAAAAAAGGGAAATTTAATCCTTTTTTTTATTTTGGGAGGAAATGTTTTGTGGAAAGGTGAAATTTATGTGTTGAAATAGTGTTGGGCGGTTCGAAGCAAGGGGGGGTTTGGGTTTATTGTGTTTTGGGGGGTTGGTTTTGATTTTGGAAATATAAGCCAAAAAAAATAAAAAGAAAATTGGCCCAATGGTGTGGGGAGGAGGGGGGATGAAATTTTTTTATTTGAATGGGAAAATTTTTTATGGTAGGTTCATGATGTTAGAATAAAGATTTAATGGTTTGGAAGAATGAAAATTTGGGTTTTTTGATTGAATTTGGAAAAAAGGAAAAAAAATTTTTTTTTGTTTTAAATTGGGAAAATATGGGGAAGTAGTATATTGATGGTATTGTTTGGGAAAATCATGCAATTAAATTGTATTGTTATATCGAATTGTATGAAATTGTAGGAATTGATTGAAAAAAATTAAAAGTTGAAAGAAATAATGGCTTGTTGGAGAGGGTTAGTAAGTAGAAAAAGCTTGGGAAAGGTCTCTGCATATGAGAATTTTGGATTAATAGGGAAAATTTTTAATTAATGGATATTGGATATATAACTTGAAAGTTTTGGGTTTTTGTTTAAACCTTAAATTAGTATGTGAATATGAACATATTTATTGGATTATGGTAAAATTGGGTTTGGGGTTGTTGGATTATTTGGAAAATAAGCTATTTGCGCTGAACGTTTTTTTCGATTTTGGGTGTTGCTTATATTGTTGTTGATATTGTGTTGTTAGTTTTCCGGGGTTGTTCCCGGATTGTTGTTGATTGAAATGGGCCCAAATTAACTTGGTGGAGTGGAATATTTATGAGGAGGGCTTTAAAATTTTGGGAGCCAAG
>NW_026722884.1:0-7245 GCF_029784015.1 Lycium ferocissimum | reverse complement strand
ACATTCTCCAAGAATTTTCAAGACTTCGTGAAATTCCCATTTTACCCTTAGCCTTCCATAATATTTCCGTGAACCCTTTTCCGAATTTTCCTTTTTACTCTTAACCTTTCTCATTATTTCCATACTACCAACGTCCATAAATAATGCTCATAACCTACTAATGCATTAAAATAATTCTAGAACATAGTCTTGTCCTTGACTTCTCGCCATTGACTCGGGATATTCGAATATGCAAAAATGCGAGGTGTAACATATGATCTCGTTATTTATTACATGATGGACTAGTATGTGATGCATAGGAGTTCTTATTCTTAAAAGGAATTGCATAAGTATGCTTAATTTTCATAAAATGTAATATGCTAATGTCCGAGAACTCGATTTGGTTTACTATTCATTGAGTCTCAAAAATGTTTTATATATTTATGTGGTTGCTTATGACTCGCTCGTGCTACCGCTATATCCTTCACCGAGTCCCGAGCCGGGGGTATGTTCTCGTGCGCACAACTATTATACTGTTCACCGAGTCCCTCACTAGAGGGCCGGGACACGTTATATATATATATATGATGATGATGATATGATGATATGATGACTTGGAGATGGAGGCCGAGGAGGGCGTACATTCCTTATTACCGAGTCCCATCGAAGGGGCGGGACACGTATATGCTTATGTTTATGATGTTATGATTATAATTCCGAGTTCCTCACTAGAGGCCGGACACGTTATATATGTTACATACGAGAATGATTATGCGGCTTTGATTATGAAATACTATAGTGACATTGATATGAGAACGATACAAAGATGAAATATGTTCAAAGGCAAGTTTTATGAAATTCGTTTGTTGCATTGAATCTGTTCACCTTGTCTCGTATATGATTCCATTTACTATGTTTCATGATTTACATACTCGACATATTCCCGTATCGACCCCTTTCTTCGGGGGGGGGCCGCGTTTCATGCCGCAGTGCGCAGACGCTCGTTTCGGGATCCGCCAAAGTCTAGGAGATCCATCCGGCTATTTCGAGTGCTCCTTTGTTCCAGAGCATAGTTTCGCGGTATAACCTTTTGATATGTACATATGTTGTCGTTCGAGGCACGACGGGCCCCGTCCCGTCATATGATGTCACCGTCACTCTTAGAGGTCCGTGGTCACAAGTGTGGGTCTATGTGTGGTTGTTGTTTTGTTATATGGTTATGACTTGTGTTTGGGCGTACCCATTTGTAGTGGCAGCCTTGTCGGCTTGCGTAGCTAAATATGTTATCATAGCAAATTGTGTATGAAAGGTAGCCTCACCTCGGCGTGTGTTTTGATTGGGACGTTCCCCATATATATATAGACCTTGCCAGCCTTTTGCGCGATATTAATCGTTATAGGTCAGAACTCTTCAGAGATAGGTAGCTTCGACTTGCATATGTTTTGCCCTTATACTTATATCAGCTCGTTCATGCTAGTAGTGTATGACTATAGATAACAAGTGTATACGAGTGTCCAGCTCGGGCACTAGTCATGGCCTACGGGGTTGGGTTGTGACATACACCTCGAAAATATTCGGACTTGTTGGCTTGTGGATTGGCTAATGTGAGCTTGACGTGATTATGAAATCCTTACGAGATTAAGGAAGATATTAGATAGCTTAAGGTGCATACCATAGGATTTTGAAGTAGTACGAATATGTGAAATTTAGTTTGTTGAAGAAAGTGAAATATAAGTCGTGTTCCGAAAGGTTTTTGCTGTAATTGAGCTAATAGTTATTTAGAATATCTTGAGGGGCTGATATAGGGCCTATTGTATGGTTAATGAAGTATTATGTAAGTGCCAAGTACGTTCCATGAGGATTAGAAGTCAAACGAATCAACGAGAGAATGTTTCGCACAACTGGGAGTTATACGGCCACTTATACGGTCCGTATAACTTTATACGGTCCATATAAGGGGGGTCCGTATAATTCAACGGTGGTGTTATACGGTCCACTTATACGGACCGTATAATATTATACGAACCGTATAAATGGTTCGTATAAGTCCATTGGGCTGATTTTTCAATTTTTGTATAAATAGAGGGCTCTTGTTCTTTTATTTCATTTTTCATCTTCCACAAGTCTTAAGAGCTCAAAACCCTTCTCCAATTATATTCCACCCCAATACAAGAGAAAACCAAGATCAAGAGGCAGGATTCAAAGTGTTCATGTGTTAGAAGGTTTCCTACGGTTAGTAGACTACAAAAGATTCTTGGATATTGAGGCTAGGGTTTTCAACTAAGTTGATAGCTGCTCCAAAGCTCATTACCATGAGATAAAATGTTAGTTTTCATGCTTATTTCATGTTATCAGGAATGCTTGGTTGTTGAAGAACGTGGGTAGAAGAACAAGGTAGAAATGAGGGTTAAGTGTTACTTTTATGATGTTTTTGAGTAATATGCTAACTTGAGTCATGATTCATAGTATAATATGGATATAATCTTGTTATGGAAGGTAGTAATAGTGATAAGGAAGCATTGTATGAAAATATGCTAAAATGGGTGTGAGTTTGTTGGTATAAGTTGAACACAAGGATGAATTTTAGAGGCTTAATGGAATGTGATTACTTGATTTTGATATTGTGAGTGTATTATGGATGTTTGGGAGTTGTTTTGTAATATGGTGAGATTTGACGAAATAGGGGAAATTGTCACGACCCGACCTACGGGCCGCGACGGGTACCCGAGGCTGACCACCGAGCACCCCTCATTCTACTGCTTAACCTGTCTTTATTCATTTCTCTTGTCGTTTATAATAATAGAAAATGACTTTCATATAGAACATATTTACTTATATAACGTAGGCCCTTTGGGCTATCAAAATAATAATAGTATACATAGGCTTTCATTTACAACACTATGGGACCATGCTACCCACACATACGTATCTACGAGCCTCTACTAGAACACCGAACATATGGACGGACGGACCCCGCCGTGCCCAAAATACATGTACACAAAACCATATCTCAAAATAGCACCTCCGGAATAAAGGAGGGCTCCCGCAACTCTGCTGCTAGCTACTGAGGATCTGCACCGTCTCCTCGTCTACCTGTGGGCATGAACACGCTGGGTCCAAAGAGAAGGACGCGCACGTAATATTGTACCGAGTATGTAAAGCATGAGCAAGAATAAAGAGAAAACATAAACGATAATATATGAAATAACACAGCCAGAGACGATAACATCCTCCCATAGCACTTACCCGCTTTCCGCAGGGCGTTCCATGTTCTATTTCGTACTCGTATACATACATCCATATCCTTTACTTACTTACCTTTCATATCTATTATCTCTCGTCATACTCATGCCCGCATCACGTGCTTTTTGTATATACATAGCCCTTACTCGCACTTACATGTTAGTAGTATATTCGAACTCTAATCACCGCCATATGTATAGCTTAATCGTACTCGTAAAGATATCACATACTTATCTCATTCGTACTCACGTTGATGACCGTGATGCATATGGTATAATCATGCGTAACACAATCATACTCACATAGATATCATACGTGAACATAGTCGTGCTCATATAAGCATCACGCATATAACATAGTCGTATTCATAACGGTGTCATACTTGTAAAGCATACCATACTTCTATAGATTAGCATCATTCGTACCGGCCCCCTTCGGCTCTATGGAATCGCTAGCATACGTACTCGGCCCGCCGGCTCGATGACACACGTACACGTACTGCCCTCTTGGGCTCGACGGGATCCCCCGCATGCGCATCGGCCCTCTTGGGCTCGATAAAGTTTAGGATTATACGCACCGCCCTCATGGGCTCGATACATACATATATACATATATATCACATAGGGGTATCATGACCTTAATATATCTAGTCATCATCTTGCATTCATCATAAACTTACATACACTTATCATAATGTCGCATCTATTTGTACCCATTTGATCATTATCCGTATTCGGCCTCATAGGCTCGACAAGATATCGTATTCGGCCACGAGGCTCGATCACATCACCTACATCTCATATCGTACATATGCATCATCATGTCGTCATAATACATATATTTGTGCATAGACACCATATACTTCATATACTTGTCATCATACATTATCGTAGGTTCATCGCTATCATTTATTTCATGAACATATTATTCTTTCATCTTCACTCGTGTCATAATCGCATCGTAAGCGTGTCATATTTTAGCATTCTTACATCACATATAACTATGCATATCCTTAACACATACATTTGAACTCAAGACGTCTATATTTATATCGGGGTGACATAAGGTCGTGGACCCCGACGATTATGGAACATTCATACGTATTCTCGCCCTCACCCTGAAGGAACAAGCATAAGGTGAGCGGGCATAATGATCAATGCCATTAGATTACATATATAGCGTCATTAGCGTCTTAGGAGCATCATACCATAGGCTCTAGCATCTCTAGTCTTTAGCTTACTACCATCATTACCATTATCATGCTCATAGCTTATCTCTTATCTCGTATATTATTCATGAGTAGACTCTTGACTTTCTTGGAGATGGGACATTCGTAGTAAGGGAGGAATTTCACATGCCATAGAAGTCATGCCTTGGAAAGAAAGGGCTAAGCTTTACATACCTTTGTCGTTTAGCTTATTCTATCGCTTGCTCGTTCTCCTTTAATGCTCTCGTTTACCTTCAATGGAATTCGCATCAACATTAGCTATATAATCATAAAATCATACTTACTAAGGCTATAGAAATTTGGTAAAGATTTCCTTTGTTTATACTACTTTCCGCCACATTCCATATCAGCTCCCAACATTCATAATAATCATCACAATATCGCCAACAACAATCGTCATTCATTCATATGATTCGCATTTCATTGTCACGACCCAATCCCGTAGGCCGTGACTCGTGCCCGAGTTGGACACTCATACGTACCCTTACCCCACATAAGCGTAATAGCAAAATAAACATATATAGTAATTAAAGATATTATCGAGACGCACGAAGCGAGTATGACGCACGAAGGCCGATCGAGCCGTCACAAAGTATACATACAATCCCCACGTACACGAACTTACAAAACATATACAAACAACCCACTATACATGTCTATAGACCTCTACGCACCGAAAAACATAAACATATAACGGGACATTCCCCGTCGTACTTCGAAATCCGTACGTACATACATATCGAAAAGGCTATACCAAAAATGTAAACTCTCGAACAAGGGAGCGCCGTAGTAGCCGATAGATGACCTAAAGCGGCGGATCTCAAAAGCGCGTGTCCGCACTCGTGGGCATGAAACTGACCCCGAAGAATTCGGTCAAGACGGAAATGCATCGAATATGTAAAGAGAGACGGTAATAAGCAAAACCAAAATCGGAATCGTAATGTACGGAGAGTGAACAGATGCGTAAATAATCGAAATACATATCAGAAATCATAAATGATGTGTACGCAGAAAACATATGCCAAAGTCGGCCTGCTAGTGACCTCCTGGAGTCGGGAGAGTGTGGTCGCCCCCCCGACACCGGCGCCACTAACATAACGGATCATAATCAACGGATATCAGCATAAACGTACATGACACATCATACACCGTAACCTATGTACGTATATACCGCCCTCGTCGGGAGCATGGCGAACAATGCAGAATTACGCTTGAGAACATATCCCGGCTCCGGCTCGTAGGGAAACATTGGAGGCATCCACGGGTGGAGTAGTGAGAAGCCGAATGCAATAAAATACCATATAGATTTCCGGTGAGACTCGATGAAGCATAGCGAATAACAAATCAGCAACGAGGAGCAGGACGGAATCATATTAGCGAATATCGGATGTCATGATGAATTACGGAGAAATAACCTTTCCTATGATCGTTTCCATATCCCAAAATAGTTTATAAGACTTAAAAATATTTAAAACAATTTTTTCCATTTAATAGTTAAAATAATGATTAAACGTTTCAAAAAAGCGCTCGAAAGTGATCCTTGAACATAAAAGGGGTAAAATCGGAATTTAGCGGGTCCACCTCTAGACAACCGAGGCGATGGGCTTGAATCATGTATATTAGGCGTATGGAATCATTTTTATAGGTCCTAGGAACGATTCATAGTTTTCTAGGCAATTTATAAACATTTACATAAACTTTTTAATCAAAAACATACTTTGAAGATTCAATTCTATTGAACGCAAACGGGACATTTTCAAACGCGGTCTCCGAAGAGCAAAACACTTTCCCAGGCGCAAATCCGATCCTAGAACACTTAGATCATGCCAAGAAAGAAATAGGACTGACTTTACATACACAACGTTTCTTTAACGTTCTCCAAAAACTCAAATCTATTTTATTCAAAATCTGAAATGGTCAAGTTTTCATAAGTTAACCATAAGGCTTTAGGCATTCATTTTAAACTAATTCTTGTCTAACAAAATTTCAATGAAGACCTCCCCCTATAAATGTGACGCCCCGAGAATTTAACTCGGCTCAAATACCAACAACAACCAAACCAATAACATCTATCCACAACAAGAATCGCAAACTAACATGAATAGTCTTTCTGCTTTTATAAAGTGACGACTTCCAACTAACTTTCGCATTTTTTCAAACTAGGTTCAATGTTTTTCATATTCATCATTAATCAAGATCATCACGACATAGTTAGAAGCATTTCCATCGTTTCCTTTAGATTATACACACGATATGCATAATATACAACTTCCCGCTAATGTTACACCTCGCATTTTTGCCTTTCGGATATTTAAACAATGGCGGGAAAGTTACGAGGTCATTTTTCGGTTCCGTTGTAATGCGTAGGTCGTTGAAAGTATTCTTAGTGTGGAAATATTGAGGAAGATTTGAGGCAAAAAGGGAATTTGCAAAATGGCATTATGGTAATTTGTAAAAAGGCTAGGGGCAAAATGGTCATTTCACAAGAATTCAAGAAAATTCAAAAGGGGCCATATTGGCCATGTGAGGAAAAGGCATGGAAAAAGATGACAAAGAATATAACTGGAAAAGTCATCTTTTAAGAAAAGAATAGCAAGAAAAATCTATAGAGAATAAAAGGAAAAGGAGGAAAATTCTAGAGAGGGGCATGTGTCACACGTATTTGCCATATATATATATAAGTAAGTTGTCATCTTTTTAATCAAGAAAGAAAGAAAAGAAAGAAAAAAGAAAGGAAAAAAAAAGAAGGAGGAGGAACGCCAGGTCGGAAGCCGCCCCTCCTGTTATCTTGAAAA
>NW_026722883.1:0-6855 GCF_029784015.1 Lycium ferocissimum | reverse complement strand
AAACGCGGGATAATCCCGTGTTTTCGCATATTCGGAAATTTCGAAATAATCGTGACTTGTATGTTATAAGTCAATCTTTTGATTCTAGTTAATATGTTATGTTGGTTTATGGAAAATTATCGGTGTAAGACGTCGGGGAAGGCCGAGGGCAAATTTGGAATTTTGGGAATTAGTTTCGGAAATTACAAAACGAGCGTTCAACGAATTGGGCCAAGAAAAATTGGAAGAAAATTCAAGGCCCAAATGATAGGGGTGGCCGGCCAAGAAGGCCTTGGCCCAAGTCCCCTTTAAGTGGTCATGTGCCTTGCATGTGGCCATTTATACAAGATAAATATACATGCTAGGCCATAGAATGTTCAAGAAAAATCAAAGCAAAAAAAAAATTGAAGAACAGCCATTCGGCCGAACCCCACTGCCCAACAAAAAAAAAAAAATTTCTTGCTTTGTTTCCAATCCAAAAATCTTGATCTTCCCATATTTGTAGAGTACGCGAGACGCTCTCCAACTTGATATAATTGGTTTGGCGGAAGGGCGACGTTTGCGGCGAATTGGAATTTTAAGGAAAAGGTAAGATTTCTATGTTTTATGTTATGAAGTGGGATGAATTCAAGTTTGTTTGGTTTGCTAGTTGCGTTGTTGCGGTATTTATGACGTAAATGAATGTTTAACGAATCGAATTAGCGTTGGAAATGATTATGGATTATTATGGGAAAATGTACGATTTTGGCATATTGCGTATATCCTTGTATAATTATGATATGAAGACTTTAAATATGACTTATGGTTGTTGTTAATGAATTCGGAATGAAATAATGCGAGTTAGTATGTTCGTCGGAATTGTTGACGTTTTGAAAGGAATATGGAAAGTGACGAACCTCCTGAATTTATGTATAATGTTTGGAATATGATTAGAATATGTTTGGATAACCTTGAATGAGTGTATGAATACAATAATGTAGACATAAAGTTGGAATTGTGAAGTTTGAAAGGAAGTTGCCAACTTGTGTAGTAAAGTAGAATATTAAAGTTAGAATGATTCAGTTGTGGTTTGTGTTGTCTGTGACGTGTGGGTTGTTGTTGTTGGTGTTTTATTGGAGCCGAGCTAAGTCTCGGGGTGTTATATATATAGAGAAATCTTGCAAATTTCGGCAGACAAAAACAAAGTTAAGTGAACTCTTAAGCCTTAAGATTCCTAATTGGTAACTTTGACCATTTTACGATTAAATGGATGAAACGGGATCTTGAGTTTTGGGTAAGCATACGACGTTTATAAGGTATGTAAAGCTCCCCGCTCCTTCTTTTGGCATGTCTTAGTATGCTAGGTTGATATCGGAACCCCGGGGGCAATTCTGCTCCTCGAAATCCGATCTATAAGTTGACTACTATTCATTCAATTCAATTGAAGCCTAATGACCTTATTTTGGCTAGAAAGCAATCAGATGTCCAAAACCTAAGCAATAGGTGATTGGCTTACTTTGAAATCTTTATGTATGATCTCATAGACCCTAAACGTCCATAATTTATGATCGCCACCTCGACTCGACCCGAGGTGGGCCCGCTAACCCCGGTATGCCTTAGTTGTCTTACTAGAACCTCTTTCTGAATAAGTTTTGATAAAGGATCTTTGATTTTGAATTTGTCTTTTATGAAATAACGTTTTGAACCTTATGAAACACTATGCTATGTTTTGGAACCACACGTACCACTTTGGAAATATTTTGTGAAATAAATTTCCGTACTAATTAATTATTTGACTATGGTTGACTAATGAATTGACTTATGAAGTAATCAAGTTTTAAAAGGGGTTTTTGACTTACAAATTGCATTGTCTGCTCACGATTCTGCTCGTGCCCTTATATGACTCCGTTCACGGTTCCGGCCGGTTTTGTAATCGTGCGCCTTATGTTAAATTCGGTAGTATCTTGTGTTACGGTTTCCGAGACCTCGCCATAGGGCCGGTTACCGTTAAGGGAGTTATCTTTTGTGATATGGCTTATGATATGATTTGTATAATGATATGATGTGATATGTTCGGAGATGTTCGGAGATATGAAACCTTCTGGAGTATGCTGTGTTGTGGCACCAGCGTCGGAGTGGTGACCACGTTCCTGAGCGTTATGCATGATTTTGATTTGCATTATGTACATATTCTTTCAGTACAGATTTTGTTATACTAATCCGATGTTTTCTCTCCGTATCTTTAGTTTGTTTGTGGTTTGGGTTTCTATACTCTATGCTTTACATACTCAGTACTTCCTTCGTACTGACCCCCTTTCTTCGGGGTCGCGTTTCATGCCGCAGTCTGTACGTTGGTGATCCTCCACTGTAGGCCACACTCTCTGCTATATTGGATTGCTCCCTTTGATCCGGAGCTTATATTTTGGTATATATCTTTGTCATGTACATTCGTATGTATGTTTGGACTATTTGGGGTACGGCGGGGCCCTGTCCCGCCATATGAGTTGTCTGTCTGTATTAGAGGTCTGTGGACATATTTTGTGGGTTGTGCCTACTTCCGTATGGTATGTTTGTATACGTTGCATTGGGCGATTCCATTCGGCTATCCCCCGGTCCGCGTATGCATATGATATCTTGTTGGCGGCGGCCGGTCCGCATTTGTATATGATATTTTGTTGGCCCCGTGTGGCCTTTGTTGGTATTTCATTTTGTGTGCGGGGTTATTTTGGATAGTCCATAAAACAAAGGGAACTGCCGAAATTTTTTACGGAAATTATGCGAGTTTAAATATAGCCTTATCGGCTTTTGTTACATATGTTTGAATGCGTTCGTTATGATTCGTACGTTGTTGGATAAATATGTTCGGGGTGCCCAGACGGCACTAGTCATGCTCTATTGTCCCAGAGTCGTCTTCGGGGTGCTGCATCCTTTCGCTGTATATATGTGTTTATTCGTAGGCGGGCGGGCCCCCGTCCCGTCCCAGGTTGCTGATACCTGCAGGTCCGTTGACACACGTGTGGGTCCGTGTGCATAGTTGTTTTCAGCTGGTACATATGACTTATGTTTTGGGACGTTCTCATTCGTAATGGGCAAACCCCTTGGCCGCTCGCGTATATATATATATATATATATATATATATATATATATATATATATATAAAGATGTTTTGGGATACTATATGTAGCGTTCCTTGTCGGCTTGCATATGTATATAGTCCGGGCGTCCACGTGCCATGATACTGCGTTTATGTATGATATTGTCTATCGAACGTTGTAGCCTCCTCGTGGGAGCCGTATTGCATGATATGTCCATATATGCGACGATTTGAGACGACATCTTGCCTTTCATATATAAGTTCTTTATTACGCTAGCCGCGGGCCGGATTTAGTTAACAAAGTGTGTATACAAATGTTGTCCGGCCCTCGGCACTAGTCATGGCCTACGCGGGTTGGGTCATGACATTTCGATACCACTTTTGTCACGACCCAACCCCAGTCGCCGTTATTAGGCCCGAGCTGGACACTCGTATACACACCTGTTAGCTATAATCAGTCCACAACTAGCATGATAAGGAACTCATATATAAAAAGGCAAGACGTCGTCTCAAACCGGGCTACATATATATATCACACAACCTCGTCTCGGGAAGTCACAACTACCAATAGATAATATTATCGCACATAAGCCGGCAAAGTTATCATAAATACGGATCGCCCAACTATGTATTCGCAAGCCGACAAGGCCGCCACTATATACAACATCCGAAAACATATATGTATACGCAAGCCGACAAGGTCGCCACTATGAACGGGGAACGTCCCAAAACATAAATCATACGACACAATCGAATCAAAGAATTATATACAACCCACACATATGTCTACATACCTCTAAGAGTAACAACAGATTACATGACGGACAGGCCCCGTCGTACCCCCGGGTGGTAAACCCATATATACAATAAGAGTATCCGTACCAAAAATCTAGGCTCCGGACAACCCGAGCACTCCAAGATAGCCGAATAGGAATCCTAAGCCGACGGATCATCGAAGCGAGTATCTATACCGCGGGCATGAAACGCACTTCGAAGAAAGAGGGTCGTATTTAGACGAGATATGTACCGAGTATATAAAGCATGAAATATAGTAAGAAAAGATCATAACCGAAGTAAGTGATTCCTGCGAGGCAAATATGATAATCATGAATCACCGTACCCGTGTCTTATGAAATAAAATCATGCATGTCTATATCATATATCATATCCGGCCCATTATGGACTCCGGTGAATCCGTCATATATCATACTCGCCCATCATGGGGCTCCGCCATCATCACATCATCATATCATCATATCATCATGTCATCATATCATCATATCATCATATCAATATATATATATATATATATATATATATATATATATATATATATATATATATATATATATATATATACCGTACCCGACCCTCTAGTGAGGGACGCGAACATTGCGTTGAAACCGTGCACGATAACATACCCTACTGGGGACTCGACGAAAGATGTAATAACAAAAGCATGCACGCACAGAAAAAAGAGTGTAACCATATGCATATAAATCATATTTTGAGACTCAATAGATAAGTAGACTAATCAAGGCTCGAGTATCGTGATAATAGTCACCTCGCGTACTCTATGAATATCATTACGAACTATGTCAAATAACGCCTCAGGGATCATAGCCATGTATCAAATTAATACGAGACAGCTTATAAAAGTTATGGTCATTAGTCATTATAGAGTTTTTCGTAAATAGAAACTTTATCATTTACTACCCGATCGTATAGAAAGCTCGAGGGCGTAGCTCAACTATTTTAAGAATTCTAATATCAAGTTGTGAATAAGTCATAAAACATGCTCGGGACTTATGAACACCACCTAAAGCTCATATCTTATCTTACTCATATCTAGACATGCCAAAAGAAAGAAGGGATAGGCTTTACATACCTTTAGCGTTTACTCGCAACACAACACGTATACGTACCCGATAGTACCTCAACCTATATTAAGACGTCAAGAACTACGGTTAAAGCCATACGGGAGATTCAAAAACGTATTCTAACATTAGTAACCTCTTTCTAGATATTTGACGACGTTTTCCTTATATTCAAACCAACCACATACAACCAAACAACATCAATAATCATACTTTCAAGTACCAACCCGAGACTATTCAAACATGACTCTCGAGAACACTCCGACAACCCGTACAACACCTAAAATACAGCCCAACCAACACACAATACAACATATAATCTTTCAAGTTCAACAAGAATAACAACAACACATTCTTTTCTTCCAAATTCAAGGAACTATACCAACAACCACACGTTATAACATTATTCACATAAATGCAAGAAACTTTACTAACATCATTTTAACTTCTACAACAGCCCACAAACAATTACAACTCCAACTTGAACCATTAAACCCTTCATTCTCATCATAAAATCCATAAAAACAACAACCAAAATACCAAATAAAATTAGTTCACCATTCCTACACAAAAACAGCCTTGCCACACTACTTTAACACCAACATACATAATTCCATGAATTTCATCCATAACTATACATTACAACACGCTCAAACCATCCTCAATACATGTAAAAGAAGTTCAAACCTTACCTTTAACACTTGACTTCTCAACTTGGCTAGAATTTGTAAATTGCAAGAATGAATATTTTGATTGCTCCCAAGGCTACTTCACGTTACTAGGGACCTCCCAACCAGTTAGAATACTTGAAGAACATCAAACTTTGATCAATCATCCAAAGCTTCAATCTCGGCCAGCCATGGCCGAGAGCTTCTCTCTCCCTCTCTAAGTTTTCTTAAGTGTGAAGATGATAAAATGACTTTCCTTGTCATCAATTTGATACTTATATGGTGGTGCCTAAGAGGTGGACACAGTCCCACTCATGGCTCGAGCCAATCAAATTTGGCCAAGCCATGGTGGCCCACACGGCCACTAATGGCTAATTAGTGAAGTAATTAAACTTTAATCCCACTTAATAATATAATCATGGTTAATTAATTCCTAATATTCATTAATAATTCCATACCAAATAAAATTTATAAACAACTTGCATTAAAATAAAACCTGAGGTTAAAAGTCTCTACCTCGTATCCCAAAATAGTCTTGTCCTTAACTTATCGCGATTAGCTTAAAAATATCCCAATGTACGAAAATACGGGATAAATAATAACGACCAATATCAACTAGACGACAGCTCCGAAGTAAGTGGAGTGCTCCTGAAAATCCGCTGGTAAAGCACCTACGGATTAGGTCCGTTCACTCCGTCTACACTGCGGCGGCATGTACGATGCGGTTCACAAGAAGGGACGCGACAAACAAAGATACCGAGTATGTAAGGCATGAGTAATAACATAATAAGAAATATAGAACATAACAGAAGATAAAGATAACATGTACATCTGATTGCCTCATAAGGCGAAAACCATGCATGCTTAGCTTTCAAAAGAAAACATTTCTCATATGCATATGTAACATAATAATGCTGCGGAACATGCAGCCCGATCCATAAATATATTATATTGCTGCGAAACATAGCCCGATCCATATATATATAAAATATTGCTACGGAACGTGCAGCCCGATTAATTTACCCATATATCCCGCGTCCAAGCATCCCGCGTCCGAGACGATATCATAGTAGACCGACTAATCATGTTGTTTTGCGTATATAACGCCTCACCTTTCCCCATATCCCCTATATACATATATATATATCATACACACATATAATATAAGTAGCATGTATGAGAGCTCAAATAAAAAGACAATACAATTTACTTCCGGGAGTGACGAAGGTTAGTAGCCTCCGAAATTTTAAAAAAATC
>NW_026722882.1:0-6522 GCF_029784015.1 Lycium ferocissimum | reverse complement strand
ATAAGACAATCCATTAACATTCAAATGTAATGTATGAAATGCAATTGAAATACAATGGTGATAGTCCCCGTTTTTACACGAAATTCCCCCACGCCTCCCCCACCCCCCGGGGCCCCGTGAAGTCCAAACACCATCACCCGGGCCACCGGGGACCCCATTCAATATCGCAATTCGTTTCCATATGGGGCCCCTTTTGCAAAATCTCGAGGTGACTTACCAGCCCAATCGCCCTCCGCCAAAGCTCAGGGACCCCTTTCCTAATCCCCCTCCGCCCAATCGGGGACTTACCATGTTCCATAACCCCCCTGTACAAAAATTTCGAGGTGACTTACCATGTTCCATAATCATGGGTTTTTCCCTTTCCCATTTCCATCAATATTAGTCACACGATAATAAAATGATATAAAAATAATAGGGAAGACGAAAAACAAAATAATATCAATTTCAATTTGGGGCACACACAAAGATCAAATATAAAAGAATATAGAAGATGCAAGTACAACAATGAATAAACAAGTTCAAGTTGTCCATAAAAAACCATATCATCCCCGGGATCCCCGTTCTAAGAACCCCCAATTTCCTTACTTTAAAGAGTAAACACCCCCAAACATGGCATAAATAAGAGGCGTACACTGGGTACAAATATTAATATCTAGAAATTTTCATCCTTGATTGACCCCCCAAGTTGCAAATAATCCCCCAAGTCGAAAACAAGCACTAAGACCCTAGATTTTAGGGCCACGACCCCCAAAACAAGTCGTTAGATCCCAAAACCCCTTTTCCCAACCCAAATTCATCCCGAAGGTTAACATGATGTCCCCAAACCCTTTTCCCAATTACACATATGAGTTTCTAATCAAAGTCAAACCCCAAAAAAGCCTCCCCCCCGGAATCCCGAAATAAGTAGTCACGGACCGCCCGCCACACACTGCCCTTCCTTTGAGTCTACAAAAAAAGTCTATTCGTATTAAACTAATTAGAAATCATGAAGATTGATACCTATATTTCAAATTTTTTTGGGTAAAAAACTAACTCAAACTTGGGAAAGGGGGCCCCAAAGGGAAAAACGAGAAATTTGAGGGTAAATTATCCAATTAAACACTAGGGATCAAAACTCATCAACTAATTACTAAATTAACTCAAGGATCCCTCCAATTTTGAAACCCAAGAAAAACCCCTTTAGTTTTGGGTAAAAACCCAAACCCTTTTAAATTCAAGAATTAATCACTAATAAGGGAAAGGTATAGTTAACAACCTTAGATACCTAAATCTGAATAAACCCAATCAATTTCATCTTAAGAGAAATTTGTGAACAAAATTTATGAACTTTAAAGAAAGACCCTTTAACCCCCCTTTCATAAAAAACCCCAATTTTTGTGGCCCCGGCATTCTGCCCGGGGTAGACAGAAAACGGACTAGATTTGGGCCTTCATCCGATTATATGGAGCGCTCCGTTTTTCCGGAGGGTTTTTTTGTACTATTTTTTTGGGGTTATAGGGAGGGGGGGTTTTGCCCCGTCCTATAATGTTATACATTCTATGAGAGGCTCTAAAAGTGTATAGTTAGATGTTCGATGACCTTTTCCCCGCATTTTGTTATTTTTTTGGTACCTTGTCGGCGATATATAGGCATAGTTTGAGGCGAATATATATAGTCCAAATCTCTTGTTCTCGTGTCCCTTCGATTATGATATTATGAGTTATCTTTGTGGCCCACTTGATATGATTGGGAAAATGCATGTCAGGGGTGCCGAGGTTGCCCGGGCCGAAGCCCCTCTAGGCGACAAAAGTGGTATCGATAGTTCGTCCGGGTTTGTCATCCCGTGCCCCGAGTCTTTTTTATAGGGGGAATCGTGCCCATTTATAAACAGGGGGTACGGGAATTTGGGAATGTTTGGGCCCTTTTTTTCCCCATCTTAGATCAGGATGGAGTTATGGATTTCTTTTTCGACAATATGATAATTTTAATTTTTTGGAAGAAAAAATCTGGTGGCCCAAAAGGGGAAAGTCCGGTGAGGAGGGGGAAAATCGCTCATGTAAAGGGGGGAAAGCCCCAAATGAGGTTCCTTTTGGCCCTCCCCCTGCCCGCTATACCCCAAATTCCCCGTCCTCCGGGATGCCTAAAGCCAGAGAGAGGACTATTCGGGTGGCTTAGTGCCGAGTTCATGATTTTATTTATTTAGCCCCCCCAAAGTTTTTTGGCAAAACCCAGAGGCCCCAGAACTTTAAGGGATCGGGACTTTGGGGGATCCCCGATATGACCCCAGAGTTTTTTCGAACGGGAGGGGCTATTCTTTGGTATGATGGGTGTTTTTGGGGGATAATGCACCTCTCCCCGTATGGGAGTTAGTAGAGTCTTTTTGATATTATTTTTCAAAAAATTCAACGGACGAGTAAAAGTTGAACCTTACAAAAGGACGAGGCCGGAGATAGCTTTCATTTTAATTCCCGGGTTTTGGGTCTCCACATGGTAGCGATATGGGGATCATGTTTTGGTTTGTGAGTGGATTGGGATAGCATCTAATTGATGGCCTGACGGCCTCACCGGGGAAGGGATGGATATTTTTTGATTCGGGGGCCCCCAAAAACTTTGAAAGGCAAAAGGGGGGGGGGGACGGGGCATGTGGGGTCTAGTAAGAGAGCCGATCCTCGGTGATGTTATGAGTTTGAGAAGGAAAAGGGGGTCCTTTTTGGGTTCGGCTTTTAGAGGCTATGGACCTCCGCGATTTCCGGTTAGAGGATCGATATTTATTCGATAGTCAAGCCCAAAACCTTCCCGATTGAGGGATTCAAGCCAAGGGCCACCTTTATCACGATGTACTTAGGGGGTAAGCATATTCGGGGGCAATGCCGTTTGGGTTCAAAAGCTTGAGCCGTGGGGGCCGGGCATAGAGCGGGGGCCTGAGAGGGGAGGGTTTTGTCATCCCGGGGTTAGCAACCCGGGGTTGCATCATCTTTGCTTGGACAAGGCTCCGACGCTGCGGGGCCCGGGGGAAAGGGGGGGGAGCGCCCTCGAGAGATCCTCGGAACCATCATACGCCGTTTGGGGGGATTCGAGTTTTTACCGATATTGTTATAGGTATATTATCGTATCTTTTCATGATGTATATGCATTAATTGATCGGTTCTATATTTTTGTCGTTACCCCCTTATCCGTTCGTTTTGGTGAAAACCGGTTGATTAAACCTTTGAGGGCACACCGTGGTGACCCGAAAGCTGAGGGTATTTGGGGAAAGGTGTTTATAGTTTGACCGCAAACCGGGATTGATTGAGCTAGATATGGTAGATTTAGATGCTATTATGTTATGGATTGGGTTTGGGTCTTTGTGGTAATATTGATTGGAACAAAGAGGGTCCGATTCTGTTTTGGGGAACCAACTAGAGGGAAGGGGAAAACAAAATCTCCAAAGGGGGATTTATTTCCTATCTCAAAGTAAGAAAGATTATTGCCAAAGGTTATATTTATCATTTAGTCCGGTTTACGATACAACAAAGTCACCGACCCTTTTGTTTGTTCCGTGGTTAAGATTTCTAGATATATTCCGACGACCCGGCCTTCCCCGGGAAGGGGATTGATTTTGCCATTGATGTTACCCCATATGCCAAAATCTATTCCTCCTTATAGAGTGGCACTTGGAGTTAAGGGGAAATTTAAAAGGGCGGCAAGGATTTGCTTGAGAAAGGCTTTATCGGCCCCACGTCCCGGGGGAGTACTAAAAATGTTTTTTGGGAAAGAAAATAGCTCCCAAAATGGTATTGGGTTAGGGCAGGGAAAAAGGTGACGATAAAGAAAAAAATATCCCTTTCGAGGATTGATGATTTATCCCATCGTTCGGCCCCCAAAAGGTTCAAAAAAATAGATTTAAGATCCGGTACCACCAAGAGAGTTGAAGGCTTCCAAAACGGCCCTTGAACCACTAGGTCATTTTGAATTTGTGTAATGTCGTTTGTTTAAAAAAACCCGATTCATGGATTTAATGAACAACATATTCGACCCTTCCCAATCCGTTTGATTGTGTTTATTGACGGGATTTTGACTTTCGATCCCAGATCGGAATCATTAATGTTTTGTCCTTAAAGTACTTAGGGCCCCCGGGGTTATATGCAAATTTGTGAGTTCGGTTGAATTTTTGGACCCGGGGTACTTTTTTTGCCCATAGTATTCCGGGTGGCAACCCGAAGATTGAAATCGAAAAACTTACGAGACCCCGACACCCTGGAGGTTCGTAGTTTCCCCCCCCCATCGGGCCCCCAAAATTCAAGAGGGGGTTTTTTTCCTTTTTAAAACCGCGACAAACGATTAGAAATTGACTAAGTTTCAAAGGACGGAGCGGGGCGTATTTCCGGAGGAAGAAGATTGACTTCGGCCCGGCCAAACCCCCAAAGGGTGAAAAAGTTATCTATGTGATCCCGATGTTGGAATAGGTTTTTAAACGCTAAGGGTTTTAGCTTATGCTTCAAGCACCCGGGGGAAAACGAGCAAAACTACCCCAAACCCATGATCTAGAGCTAGCCACGATTCTCGCTAAAGATGTGGAGTAATTACTTGTATGGTTTTCATGTTGATATCTATACGATGCAAGAGTCCAGTATATTTTCAAGCAAAATGAATGGAATTTGCGTCAAAGGCAATGGTTGGAGCTATTGAAAGATCATGATGTTAGCATCTTGTATCGCCGGAAAGGCGAACGTAGTAGCCGATGCCCTTAGTCGTGATTCCCGGGGTAGCTTATGTGATGTTCGGCCGAGAAAAGAGTTAGCTGGAGCTTCGCAGTTAACTAACCCAGATTCCGATTATTGGACTCGAGCGATACGGAGTTACTATTAAGGATTCACAAATCTCGCCATTAGTAGGTAAGGTGAAAGAGTGCCGTAGAGGACCCCACATTTGTTCATTTTGAGCATATCTCCTCGAAGAAAAAGTTACCATTTAAGATTTCTCGGATAGAGTTCTCGGATACGAGGCGAGGCTGTTCCCTGATGTTGCAGGATTATGTCGCCAGATCTTAGGGGAGGCTCATTGTTCCCGTTATTCTATTCTTGCAAGAATGACAAAGATGTACCATGATATTAAGAAGCTTATTGGGGATGGAATGAAGAAAGACATAGCAGATTTTGTAGCCCAATGTCCTAACCAAAAAGTTTGACATGAGAAGCCCTGGATTGTTGCAAGCTATTGAGTTTCCCGACTTGGAAATGGAAAGTAATTAATATGGATTTCATTACATGTTTGCCTTGTTCTCGCGTAAGTTTGATTCCATATGAATAATTATGGATAGACTTACAAAATCCTATTTACCTTAGGACTTACGTACTTAGTGATTATCCAAAGTTTATATCAAGCGAAGTACGACTCATCGGTATCCATTATCTCCGACAAGGGTGCGCAATTTATAGCTAATTTGAAGTCCTTCCAAAAGGGTTTGGGACTCGGTAGTCTTGCACAACATTTCACCCCGGACGTGGAGGGCGGCGTACTAGTTAGACTCTCGAAGATATGCTACGGAAGGTTGGGGATTTTGGAGGTATTTGGGATGATCACTTTCCGCTTATTCGTCAGCGAATAATAATAGCTATCATTCTATCCAGATAACCCCGTATGAGGCTTTATATGGGCGAAAGTGTAGATCGGCAATTGGATGGTTCGAAGTAGGGAGACTAAGTTAGTAGGGCCCGATTTGATCCACCAGGGAAGAAGGTCAAGCTTATTCGATTGATTATTGGGGCCCCAGAGTCATTAGAAGTCTTACGGAGATAATCCCCATTGAAACTTAGAGTTCCAAGTTGATAATTGGGTATTCTTGAAGGTGTCACTGATGAAAGGCATTATGAGATTTGGTAAGAAGGGTAAACTTAGTCCTCGGTACATTAGACCTTACAGGATTGTACCGAGGGGACGGGAGCCTATGAGTTAGATCTACCTTCGACTTGTAGTCCTACCCTTTTTCAAGTGTCAATGCTTCGCAAGTGTATTGCGGATCTTTCCGCACGACCCGAACTACGGGCCGCTACGGGGATCCGGGCTAACCACCGAATACCGCTCTCTATTATCTATATGCTCTCTTCACAATGCTTGTCCAAATTTTATAAAAATATCTCATCATTTAAAACATAATCACTTTTATAAACATAAGCTTTTCGTTAACAAAAAGATATTTATACATATACATACATATACAGGAGACCATGGGATCATACTTCCCCCCTACCCTATTACGAGCCTCTAATGGAATGCTAGACATATGGACGGGACAGACCCCGTCGTGCCCAAAATATGAATATACAAATATGTACCGAAAGAATAATCATAGCACCTCCGGATGATGGAGTGCTCACAATCACCTCGGCTCCTAGGGATCGACAGTCTCCCGCCCTACCGAGGGAGAACACACGTCCGAAGAAAGGACGTCGACGAACATTTCGAGTATGAGGAGTGAAACAAACATAATGCGGAAATCTAAATCATGAGAGAGGGTTTAAAGCACTCCATATGCCCCTTTTTGTACACCCCATCAAAAAACAT
>NW_026722881.1:0-6982 GCF_029784015.1 Lycium ferocissimum | reverse complement strand
CAACTTGAATCATAACACTCCCATTATCAACATAGAATCTACACAACAACAGAACCAACATACTAAATAAAATTAATTCATTCTTGACATCCACATTACATATATACACGTTCCAACACCATATATACGGCCATTCCTCAACATACATAATCCCATGAGTTTCATTCATTTTCTACACTCTACAACAACACATAAACATGCTAAATACAATTAATTCATCACTCCTTCTACACAACACACACCACACGGCCAAACTCCCCTACACACGGCTACACCCCAATATGCATATTTTCATGAATTCCATTCATTTTCTACATACTATAGCATGCACAAACCATTCATAACACATGAAAAGAAGATTGGGCCTTACCTTCTTCACTTGTCTCTCTTCAACTCATCTAGAGTTTATTCTTGAATAAATTCTTGTTCATCGCTACTCCAACAACCACTGTTCTATGTTGTTCTTCACCTTCTCTAATGAGTTGAAATGCTTGAAGAAATAATTTTTTGGAGAGCATTTTGATCTTCAATTTTTTTCTTTTCCTATGGCCGAATGGAGCCTCTTTTTGTCTCCAAGGTTCTTGAATTTTCTAAAATGAAGGAGAAGATGAATATGATGACTACTTAGTCATCTTTTAATTTCTCATATTGGCCAACCATGTGGTCATGGCCCACCCCCAAGTGGCCGGCCACATGGCCCTCTTTTTTTTTTTTTGTTTGAATTTTCAACTTTCCAAAAATAGAATACTTTCCAAAAATAGAATTTGACCCCAAATGTTTCCTTAACACTTCCATGCCAATAAAATCATACGCAACTTATGCTTTTAAAGCAAACAAAAGTCTCTACTTCATATCTCGGAATGGTCTTGTCCTTAACTTATCAAGGTTGACTCGGATTATCCCGACGTACGAAATACGGGATATAACATAACTGCTGTAGCGGTGGGGTGAGCGCTGAAGCGAGACCGTCAGCAGAAGCGGTTGACGGGTAGTTTCTTCATTTAATTGCTTAATACAACCCCAACCCTTATGTCATTATTCTATTCTCATAACCTTAAGCTTTAGAGGCGAATTTAAGGGTTTTGGGGCAGATTCTTCATCAAGGTAATTCTCTTGGTCTTAGATTCCACAAGTTATTATTCCTAATCATGATCTAATGCTATAAATCTATAAAATCAAAGAGGGATTAAATGGGTTTTCATTAAAGTCTCTTAAAAGGGGGTTTAGACTTCCTAAGTTGATTATGTTTATGAAATTGGCTAAGATAATCATAGAATCTGATGTATTCAATGTTGTTAAGCATGTAGCATCCATTATTAGAGGTTAATCCTTCAATTGAAAAGCTAGGGTTTGTACCCAAATTTGGGGGTTTTGTGAGTTGTTGGTTCTTCTAGCTTATAATTTGTTACGACCCGATTAGGGGGCCATGACGGGTACCCGGAGCTGACTATCGAGCACCACTCATACTGCTAGTCATCATACTAATTCAGCATTTATCCATTACTCTCACACTTATAGCCATAAGGAAAACCATTTTTAATTTTAAACATATCTACATTTATATACATAAGCCCTTCGGCTATCAAACTAATACATATATACAATGGGGAAAATCGTGAGACCATAATACCCAAACATACGTATCTACGAGCCTCTACTAGAGTACTAGACATAAGGACGGGACAGGACCCCGTCATGCCCAAATATGTACACAAAATAATATCTCAAAATAGCACCTCTGGAATAATGGAGTACGCCTGTAAATCTGCTTATAGCTCCTATGGATCTGCACCGTCTCCCTGTCTACTTGTGAGCATGAACACAGCGTCCAAAGAAAAGGGACGTCAGTACGAACATTGTACTAAGTATGTAAGGCATGAAAAGAAACTGGCATAATAAAGAAATCATGAACATGAGGTGAAGATATAACCTGCTTAGCCTTTAAGACTTAATGAATTTTATACATATCACATGTACCATCGTCGTTAACCCGCATCCGGGTAACCATCATACGCCGCCCACTAGTGGTGTCATGTCCGGCCCTTTAGGCATGGTGTAACCATATGCAGCCTGCCTTTGCGGTGATATGTCCGGCCTTCTAGGCACGGTGGAATCGTATGAAGCCTGCCTTTGCGGTGACATGTCCGGCCTTCTAGGCACGGTGGAATCGCATCATTATATACATCTCATAGGCCTATCATAACCTTATCAACATCATACATTCATCATGAAATATGCATTAGAACTCATGGATTGTCTATAACTATGTCGGGGTGACGTAAGGTCAAGAACCCCCGATTCTATTATGGAGTAACCATATTCATCATACCTCACCTTGAAGGAACTAGCATCATAAGGTGGGTCTAACAATAAATGAATAACATTAAAGGATAGTATAAGGATCATTAGCTGTAGGATCTCTAGGCTTTAAACTCATCATCATCATTATCATATTCATGACGTATTTCTCATCTTTATATCACAAAAAGCTCTCTATCAACATTGACTGGTAGTTCATGGAACGTAAGAAAGTCATAGAGAATAAGGATAGTCATATCATAAGAATCATGCCTTAGAAGGAAGGGACTAGCCTTACATACCTTTTCGTTTAGCTATTTTATCGCTTGAACGTTCTCCTCTAAAGTTCACGTTTTTACCTTCAAGAGAGTTTTTGCACTAGCATTAGATAATCGATAGCTTAAACATACTTGACTAAAGCTAGAGAAAATTGGGCAGCACTTCCTTTGTTTATACAACTTTCTCCGTATCATATAACAACTCCCAATCATCAATAATAACATTCCTAATATCATAATCAATAACTTTTGTCAAGTTCATCATTATCCAACTCCCACAATTTCCTTTCAAGGTCTTCCATAATCATAATCATAATACAACATTACATTCATCCTCATCTAATGTTCCTCCCATTTTCTTAACATCATTCATAACATAATTATAGTCACAACATATCAAGAATCATGATTCATATTGAGCTACTACTCAACATTGTCACTATTCTCATATTTATGACCCATTTTGTATTTTCTTCGATAACCCAAGTCTTTCAACCTCTAAATACTTTAAACAACATGGAATGATCATAAAACTTACCTTTGAAGAGTAGGAATAACCCTTGGATAGCAATACTCCACTTGAAGAAAAACCCTAGCTTCACTTCTAAGAGAATTCTTGCCTTGGATGAACCCTAGTGAACTTCTTGCACTTGATTCACTTGAATTTATGATATGAACCTTTGATTTCCTTTGTATTCTTGTATATGAAATGTTTAGAACCCTCTAGAAGCCTTGGGAGAGATGAAGAAGTGTGGGAAAATAAAATTAGTGAAGTGGGATCACATTTATATACTTGAAAATAACTCAGCCCGTCGGGACTTCCACGGATACTTATACGGTCCGTATAACATTATACGGTCTGTATAAGTGACCGTACTTCACCATCAGAGAAACAACATTTCTGTTGGGTGTTATACGGACCGTATAATGTTATACAGACCGTATAAGCGGCCGTATAACCCCATTTCTCTGAAATGATTTCCATCATTCATTTGATCTCCAATCCTTATGGATCCTTCTTAACACTTGTTTGACACTTCATTAACTATCTAAGGACCGTTATAACTCTTCTTTTAAGACATTATTAAGTCAACATTGGCTCGGTACTTTACGAAACTTTTCCAAAACACAACATATACTCTGCCTTTCTTAAGGAACTTTCTCCTCTTACTTCCAACGTCTTTGGAATCTTAATTAGAATTGTTAAATAACGTTTCTTACTTATAGGAACATTGTATCCTTCTCGCACTATGTTGGTCTATCTACTATGCAACGACATGAAATTTTTTGAGGTGCAACATAATTGATAGGAATTGACCACCTAGAATATTAATTTCATGTTGAGACCTATAGATTCCTTATTCCATCTCTCCAGTTCATAAACACCATTCTATAGGTTTGGATTTGGGTCTTGAATAGAAGTAAGGTTCGAATGATGTTTCTTCTTGATTCTAATTTAATGATTCAGATATGTTTAGACTTCCACTATCTCGTGTCTCAAAGGAAGGGAAAGATTAAGGTTTGACTATTGGAGACTTTGCTGTTCGGCTCTCCAAGTAGGTTACGATTTACCTTATGGTCAGACTTCGATTAGCGAAGCGTATGTTTAGATGATATTATCGGAGAATACATGTAAACCTTTGGGTATGAAGTTGGGTTGGATATTGCCTTAGGTTGGGCCTTGTTGTGTGATTTGGGGGCTAGCCACCCTATTGCGTTGTTGACTTATCTTTTTCTATTTACTTATTGGCTCGTTGCCACATTGAGACATCAGATTTTGGTGATTAGTGATACATCATGGCTATGATATTGCGATAATTTACTTGATTGATATTGAGATGAGAATTGTGATTCCATTATGGCTTATTGTGTAGAATTATGATTGATATTGAGATGAGAATTGCGATTCTATTGTGGCTTATTATGTAGCCTTATGATTGGCATTGAGATGAGAATTGGATTCCATTGTGGCTTATTGTGTAGCCTTACTATTGATATTACTTGTGTGCCATGTGTGGTACTATTTGGGATTGAATTTGTTGTTGATGTTACATTGCATCGTATTCACACTCATTTCCATGATACATTGATATTGCATGATTATGGTACTGATGATGATAAGTGAGAGAGTGTAGCCTCCGAGGTCTTTGCTAGAGAGCGTAAAAGAGAGATGAGAGTCTGTGATCCGAGGTCATTTTTCAGAGCGGAATGAGTGTATGTTTCCCAAAGCCTGTTGCTGGGAACGAGAGAGTGCAAGCGATCCGAGGTCATTTTATGGAGCGAGTGGTACATGGACTTCGCGGGTCTCCCATGGGTTGTGCTGCCGAGATGTGATGTTCTATTGTCGGAGTACATATGTATGGTGCATATGCATTGCTTTCATCATACATACATTATTGCGTTGCATTGTACCTATTGGTTTCCTGTGATATGTTGTGATATGATTGTGATGTATTGGTTTGGAATAATTATACTGAGAGTTGGCACAGTTGGGCTTAGATGCTATAACATAGGTGATGACTTGTACCATGGATATGGATTCGTGTTGACTTGTACTTTGTTGGTTTATGTGTTTATCTTGCTTTGTTATCTTTATATGCGTTAGCTAGTCTTAGTAGGCCTATGATACCTACCAGTATTTGTTGTTTGTACTGACCTGTACTTGCTGCATTCTTTTATGAATGCAGAGTACCAGCTGGGATCTATTTCTATTCCTCATGGCTGATATTCGAGGATTGTTGATTCGAGTCTCTACGGGGTGAGCATTAGGACGTTCGCTGCCCGAAGACTCTTTCTATTATTATGTCTTGTTTTCCATTCTGAGACATCATTTTGAGACTACTTATGTATTATTATTCAGACTAGTAGTATTTAGTTAGATGCTCTTGTATGACCACACCAGTTACTGGGGAGGATTTCATTTACTTCCGTACTTATTTATGTGATTACGGTGAGACTTACGTTATTTACTTTCTTTCATTATTTTCTTCTATTAATTATGAATGTTGAGTTAAGGGTTCACCTACTGATGTGGGAAAGGTAGGTGCTCGCACGACTTAGTGAAATTGGGTCAGGACAAGTTGGTATCAGAGCCCTAGGTTACCTCGTCTATAATACCATAGCGTGTCTAGTAGAGTCTCGTGGATCGGTACAATGAGCTCCGTACTTATCTGCGAGAGGCTATAAGACATTTAGGAAATATCCAATTCTTTCATTCTCCCGTGCGACTTCATTCAAATTGGTATCTAGTCGATTCCAATTGGTATCTGAACTTTCTTATCTTAATCACCCACGGAGGGTGGAAACTCGTGCTCGAATTCTTATGTGAATAGACAATCTATGTCGCACTATGGTATGGTACGAGATGTGTTATTCAGACTCGGATGCTTGATCAAGTTCAGTCTCTAGTTATGGCCTAAGGATTCGATGGTGTGGAGTCGCGAATAGACTCATTTATTTTGGGAGTTTGTGAGAAATGGAAAATATAGTTCAGAGGGTTACAGGGTCTCCATGTTTCAGCGTTAGGTTGCTCGGAAGTGACAAAGTGTATTGATGGCTTAACAATAGTGGTTTGCTCTGTGATATGATCGGTTTGGGAAAAGCTTCAGCTTCGTCAAGGCTTATGATGGTGTGCGTGACACTAGTGTACCAATGGCGGGTTGACAATTCAGCAGCGGTAGAGTACTAGACGTCGGTATGTAAGGAAAAGTGTGAGTTCGGTAATGACCATCGAATTGAGCAAACGTATTATTGTCACGACCCGACTAGGGCTATGATGGGTACCCGGGGCTAACCACCGAGCACCACTCATTCTATTATTCATCTGCTTACATTCATAATTCTTATGCTCATAATCATGGAAAACTATTTTCATTTGAAACATTTTCACTTTACAAACATGAGCCCTTTCGGCTATCAAAATAATATATATGTAGATATATATATAAACAATGAGAAACTTGTGAGACCATACTACCCACAACTACGCATCTACGAGCCTCTACTAGAGTACGGGACCTATAGACGGGACAGGACCCCGTCATGCCCAAAATATGAATATATACATCAAAAGAATAAGTCAATGGCACCTCCGGAATAATGGGGTGCTCTCAATAAGCTAATAGCTCCTACGAGCCTGGATCACCTCCCCGTTGTCACCCGTGGGCGGAACACGGCGTCCAAAGAAAATGGACGTCGTGCTGAACATTGTACCGAGTATGTAAGGCATAAACAATAATGAAACATCAATGAAATGAGGAGGCATCAAATGAGGAGCAATGCGAAGCGGCGCGAATCATAAAAGAAATAATACATCTTGGCTTACATCATAATCATCATCATATCATGTATGCATATATGTATAAGCTGCCGAAACCATATAGGTACGGTGTGATAATCATTAACGT
>NW_026722880.1:0-7190 GCF_029784015.1 Lycium ferocissimum | reverse complement strand
AAATACAATTACATGCAAATATGCAGTTAAAAACAATTAGGCCTGCCTAATTATTGTTTATTCAAATACAACCACAATGGGAATACAACAACTTATGAAGATACAAGACCTCAATAAAAAGCAGAATGACGTGTTGACAGTGGTACTACACAATCGTCAGTCTTTTTTGAAAGTCTGAATGCCTGTGAGGACGGTCTGAATTATAGTCATACTGACCGTGAAAATAACAGCAAGTAACACTAGGAAATTCCACGGACCACTAAGGTACCTTTGCTTAAATTCAGCAAAGGCAACTCTTAGAGGGAGCCTTTTGCTTTTGCGGTAATTAGAAATCTGTCCTTTGACACGCCTAATAATATAAGGATTGGGCTTATGATGTGCTGTTATATATCTGAAGAAGTCAACCACTGCGTGATCATCGTCATCTGTGTGGTTGAGCTGGACTAGGCCCTTGGCTCGCAGCTCCTTAACATCTTCCTCTCCATGAATGAACATACCAATTGAACTCAAGCACGATGAGATCCCTGAGGATCTATATTTTGGGCTGCACGAAAATTCGTAAGCAGCTAGGTTTAAAATCAGGGTCTTTCTCCAACCGTCGAAAGTTAGTTGTGGAAGGAACAACTTCCCTGATAACATATATGAATAAAAAGAGATGTCTAATAGGGAAGTAGTACCGCTGCATTTAATACCTACTTTCTTCAACTCTGTGACTGTGGAAGGTGGACGAGGACCTCCTTCAGTTCCAACAAAGTTGTCCAGCAGATCTCTTCTGTAGTCGTCGTCAAAGACGTCGTCGTCGTCGTCGTCGTCGCCACCGTCGTTTTTAAAAAAACAGATCAATAGGTCTAAATAATATTGAAGAAGATGTGCAGAAGCTCGGGCCTCCTCCCTCCACTGACATCGACGGTGAATGAATTGGACTAATTTTTTCTCCCACCACGCGGTCCTAAATTTCATGCATAAACAACTCCCGATATAATCAAGAAATGTAGGACCTGGAATAGAAGATGTCGTTAACATGAACGGCATTTCGTATAACGACATCTCGATTAAACTTTCATCAAAACTCTCTTTATATCCACATGCGTCTGCTAACGCGACTAGAACCTCGAAAGGCAATTGATTTTCATACAATAAAAGGTCACGAAACACCAAATCTTTATCATCTTTCTTCATATTCAACGACGGCTCCACAATGAGAAATGCAATAACAAAGCAGCCGTCGAGGAACATCATCTTACACCACTCGCGGTCGTCTTGAAAGGATTTGATAATATCGCAAGAGTAACGATTCCGAGCACTGAACAACTTTTCTGCCACTGTTGCATATACTTTTCCAATGGATACCTCGTCTTTTATTTCTGCTGCTAATTGCTTCACTGCTTTCCGCTTCAAATCCTTCATGGATTGATCATCAAGGTTTCGGCAGTGAATTGGACCAATGGGAACCAAAATGGGCGTGTAGTACTTTTTATAATATTCCTCATTATTCTCGCGCAGTATAGGGGAAATTCTTTGTAATTTGCCCGGCTCTTCATGTGGTGGGTCAGGTATATCAATGATAGATTGCAACCAGACAGGCACTAATTCGGGGGCGGCTGCTATTCTCTTGATGGCATCAGCCAGAGTCATTTGATATATATGTGTGTGTGTTCAAAGAGGCGATAAGATCAGTTGGACCATCCATGCACATATATATATATATACAGAGAATGAACATTAAGAATCTATAATCTTGCACTTTATTTTGTTTCTGCAAAAGCTTCAATTTTTTGTAAGTATTACTTAATTTGATAGCAAGTCTGGTATTTTTTTGCTTTAACAGTGCCTTTATTCTCAACTTTACACACTAACAAATACAGATTCTAATATTCTACTCTTCCTCACTATTAAATGACATAAAAAATAAACATCCACCATATAATAAAGGAAAAAGGGTCAAAAATGCCCCTCTATTTTGGAAAAAAAAAAAAAAAAAAGCTAAAAATACCCTCCGTTATAAATTTGGATCAAAAATATCTTTATCGTCATTAAAGTTTTCAAATATATCCCTGTCTTAACAGAAATCCCAAACATAATCCTATTTATTTTTAAACCCGCTCAATTTAAATCCGACCCAACTACATAGAAAATTCATATGCAATCAACTTGTTCCAGAGTAAAAATCCACATACCGAGGAGCACTAAAGATGGAGCCGAGAATCCCATATGTATTTTTTATTTAGTTGAGTCGGGAATAAATAAACGGGTTTAAAAATAAATCGTTATGCTTGAAATTTCGTTAAGACTAGGAATATACGGACCGGGTTGGTTCGAATTTTTTTAAACACTAAACCAAACTAATTGCGTCGGATTTTTAAATTTATACACCAAACCAAATCAATAAAATTGGTTTTTCAACCTCAAGTTATTCCTGTGGTTTTTTAGGAGTAGTCTTGATACAAAACATATAACTTTTACTTCAAATATTTCTTTAGTCATATTAAGATACAACTACGTAATTAAGGTATTTCATAAGAAAATAACACAAAATGTGAGAAGAGTGATGATATTGTATTAAAATATTCAACAAAAGATAATAAAATCGGTTAAAATAAATATTGCTAATTAATAAGCCATAAGAAAATGACCATAATCTAAAAATACTAAGTCATGCTAAAAAATAAGTACGGCTTAATTAGTATTATTTACATGACAAGAAAAAACTTAAGTTATGCATTTCTCTAAATCAATTATGCAAAATTAAAAGAATAGATATCCAACATTATTGTCATTCCTAGTGATAAATTGAATTTCTTTTGTTAGTATTAGTGTTGAGTTGGTTTTGGTTTGGACTTTATATGAGTTACTAACATCCATAGGATTAAAAACTTATTCGCATTCAAAATTCTAAGTTCAAGCTCGAATAATATGATAAAAGATTAAAAACCACGAAAAAATTTTAAGAAATATTTATAAATTACATTACAAATAAATATTTTTATGTATAAAATATTTTAAAAATTGAATACACGTAATGTCGGGTTGGTTTGGTTGGTTTGACTTTTTTAGCTAAAGCCAAATCAAACCAAACCAATTATGATCTAAGTTTTTTTTTTACACCAAACCACTAGTGCTTTTTTACTGTCAATTTGACCTGGATTTTATCGGTTTGGTGCGGTTTGTCGGTTTACTTATACACTCCTATTAAGACGTAAAGATATTTAAAAACTTTAATGACGGGAGGGTATTTTTTTACCCAAATTTAAAATGGAGGATATTTTTAACCCCCTTTTCAAAATAAAAGGGCATTTTTGACCCTTTTCCTTTTATTATATGTTGGATATTTATTTTTTATGTCATTTACGTATCGATACTGCCAGGTGGGGTTGTGTATGTTTCTCGCTTTTCATGATTTTTTGATTTGCCATTTTAAGTCTTGATCCGAGAATCCCCAAAACAATAATAGCCTCCAAATAGTGGTGGTTCAATTTCTTCAAGAGTAGTCATATTACCGTTGTTTTCTGAAAAGTTTTTTGATTTTCTGTTTGTGATGAATATTGTAAAGCCACATATACACTATGCCTATTAGATGAGTATATTCCATACTTGTCTGTTTCGGTATGTAACCCATCAAACTTAAGCAAACCATAATTAAAGAAATAGCTTAAAAATTCACTCGTAAAATATTGGATTGTTACAAATAATTTTAGAAGGAATCAATGGCTGAACCTCATTATGTTAACCAGTTATTTCTTGTCAGAATAAAACATCAACGGTTAGAATTAACATTTTTTTTTATGAATACCACATTTTATGCAACTTAAATCTGATGTTGAAAATTATACTTCTCAGTTCTCACAACTATTGATCGAACTGGTTAATTTCTGTCTCTAATGTAATCATGAACTTTTAATTGAAGTAGATAAGTAATTTATATGGTTATATGTGATTATGTTTATAATTGAACATGTCGTACATACAACTTACATAATCATACTAACCCGCTATATACACCGAAATGTATTAAAGATTTTGATGTCTTAATATTTCATCAATTTGCTAAAAATATTCTAATGGAACTCCATCACTAAACCTAAGCTACATTATACAGTGGATGAATAAATTCTTAAAATTCAACAATTAAGTTCTCAACTTTAAAGAGATATATTGCAAGAAAATAGTTTACATAGTTTGTTACAACCTAAATAAAAAAATAAAAAAAATTAAAAATTAAACAAAGAAGATGATAAGAGAGTGTGAAGATTCAAAGAATGTAAAGTATCATTCAAATAAGGAATCCAATTCTGTTAAACTCAAACTTCAGCAAATAATCTTTTTTAGAATGATTTTTTTAAAAAAAATTCAAGAATGTAAAGTAAACATGTTCATGATATGATAGTCCCTTTTAGCATTATAATTAGGAAAAAATGCTTTAACCCCCGAATCCCCGCAAAACTCACTTTAAAGAACTAAACTTAACTTCTATTTATTTACCCTTTAACAACTTACGTTTTGATTGTTTTTACACCCCAAATCTTGCCGACAAAAAAAAATTAAAAAATAATAATTAAGAGAGTGAAAAACAAAAAAAAAGTGGCCCCCGCTCATATATATATATATATAAAAAATAAAATAAACATTATACAATTAAAAAATAAAATAAAAATAAAAACCATCACCATCTTCTTCACAATCCCCCTCCCACTCCACAACTCCACCCAACATCTTCTTCCCACTCCACAGCCCCGCCTCCCCCCACCACAGCCCCGCCCCCAGCTGTTTTTCTTCCCACTCCACAGCCCCGCCCCCGCCACAGCCCCCCAGCTGCTTTTTCTCTTTTTTCTAAACCCCCCCCCCCCCCCTTTCCTCTTCCCCACCACTGTCACCTCCACCACCACCACCACCACCACGAAATTTTTTTCTTTAGTGAAGGGCAGTCCGTGCAATTTCTTTAGTGAAGTTGTTATTCCAAGCTTACTTAGAAGTACATAAAAGATAATAATTCATTGAATGGAAATTATAAAAATTTCATGAACTGCTTTGACTTTAGAATTAAGCACATCATTAGCTAATTCCAACAGAAGAGGAATATTAGCCGCCATCTGTTGTGCTTCTCCTTCCGATTATGTTTTAGTTATCTTTTAGGCTTGTGAGTAGAATATGTTTCACCATTTTTTGGTTTCTTGATTTTGATTTTGATTTTGATTTTGATTTTCTTTAAAAAATAAAGTTACGGAAGAAATGGGTTTGCTAATAATAGTGGTGGAAGAAATGGGTTTGCTAGAAATGGTGATGGTTGTGGATGTGGGTATTTTGATTTTCTTTCAAAAATAAAGTTATGGTAGAAATGGGTTTACTAATAATGGTGGTGGAAGAAATGGGTTTGCTAGAAATAATGGTGGTTGTGGATGTAGGTTAAAAGGTGGTATGTATTTTTTTCTTTAAAGAATTTGATGAAATTTGGTGGGGAGATGATGGTGGTGGTGGGTGTGGATGTGGGTTAAAGATGATGGTGATGATTTTTTTTTAAGGGCAGTTCGTCCAATTTTTGCGCCGGCGACGTCGGCGGCGGCGGCATGGTGGTTGATAAAAGTTGGGTGAGGATGAGGAGAAAGAAGAAGAAAGAGAAAGAAAAAAATAATAAAAGAAAAAACAAAAAATGATGTGTTGGTAATTTTGACAGCGATGATGTGGCAACGACGCTAAGATGAATGACGCCAAGATTGACGCTAAGAACACAAGATGAGTGTAATACACTTCCTATCATGTGAGAGTGATTATTTTTTTTAAAAAAACAATCAAACGTAAGTTGTTAAGGGGAATAAATAATGTTAACTTTAAATAAGTGAGTTTTCAGCTTAAGTTAGTAGTTAAAAACACGTTTTTCTCTTATAATTAATAAGCTGTGGAAAAATTTATCATTTTAAGCTCTTTTATTTTCACCCTTCCTCTCTTGCTTCAATTATTCAACAATTGAGAAAGTAATGAATAGTCCAGAAATCAATTATGACTTCTTTATCTTTTGGTTGGGTGAACAGTCATACTTTTGGAAAAGTGAAAAAAGGACAACTTTGCTTTTTCCTTTAGTGTGGCTGTCAGTTGTAGACGGTAGCTAATTACTCCTACTAGAAAACATAGGTGTACTAATTACAAGTAAGACCACTGGCAGAAGTGAGAGAAATCATTGATCGAAAAACTTTATTCTCTCTCCTCTTTCTTCTTTTTTCTCATTTTCTATTTTTTCATCAATTTTTAAAATCAAGCCTATTATATACAGGTCAATTTTTTTAAGATATTCTTCCGTTTTATTATTAAATACTTCAAATTTTTCTCAAAAAATCAGTTAAACTCTATAAAAGTTTAAAAAAAAATAATTGGCAGCCAAACCAATTGTGTTAGAAGACAATTGGTTTAATCCAGAATCGAACCAAAGAACGTGTTTGAACTGTATGTTCTTATCGGGTATTCGCTTAATCGTTAATAAAACTTAAAATTGAAATCGTGGTTGATAAACTGATAAAAGTAAAAAATCATTAACCAAATAGATTGTCAAATCAATAATGTTTTTTCTTCATTCAAATTTTAATAGGTTAAATCGACAGACACCCTTAAATTCAGCGCCTATTTTGGATTTAATACCTGTGACTTTAAATTTACTGAAAGGTGTAGAATGTAGCAACTTTAAATTCAATATATACAAAAATAATAATAAAAAAAGAGAGTTCCAATACATTTCTTAAGGTGTTTCTTTTTTTTAAAGTATCTTACATTTATTTCTGGTCATCAGTTTTTATATTTAAAAATTTATTGAGTGTCAATTATTTTTTTTTAAGTTTGTACCTATTTTAACTGATTTTTTTTAAAAAAATTGAAAAGTTGAATAATAAAACAGAAGAATATATTAAAAAAATTGATTTGCGTATAATAGAATTAATTTTAAAATTAATGAAAAAAATGAGATAAAAAAAGGAAAGAGGAGAGAGAAATGACTGAAGAGGAAGAAAAAAACGTGGAAGAGAAAAGGAAGAGAAGGAAGTGGTGGGGCCACATTATAATTGTAACAAAATACTTTCTCCCAATGTCATACTTTTCTTTTTGTTTTTTTCCTAAATTTTTTCCTATTTTTCGACGGAATCCTTTTTAACCTTTTTAAAAACCTTTATTTTTATTTAAAAAATTTTATTTTTAATTAATTTTTAAAAATT
>NW_026722879.1:0-6891 GCF_029784015.1 Lycium ferocissimum | reverse complement strand
AATGACTATGATCTAGTTTCATGATCTAGACCACTAGATTCATGGGGACTGATTCTATGAGACTATTTATATGCCTATGATTCTATGAAACTATGATTCTATGTTGACAATGATGATGTCGTATATGCTATGTCTATGACCCGATATGCTATGACATGTTCTATGTCGATAGTCTCGCCTTATGATTATCGTTCCTTCAAGGTGAGACAAAGCGACCATGATCATTCCATAATGCGATCGGAGGTTTCCGACCTTACGTCACTCCGATAAGTACATGATTTCCTTGGGCTCTCTTGCATGCTAAATATGAACATGGGTTGGGGGGATGGGATACTTGAATACCTGGAAATTGGGAAGGAAACTATGTTTCATTGCCACGGGTCGGTGGCTTATCATCCCGACGCGGGATGCCCGGACGCGGGATTTATGGCGAGGCCGGGAGTATTCCGGCGCTATGTGGGCGGCCGCCTCGTGCGGTACTATGACTCGATATGACAGTAAGCATGCATGGCATCCGCCCCGGGGGCATTCGTATGCACAAAGTTACTGCCATCTCATGATATGTCCTATGTTCTCTGTACGGTATATGATTCCTATGTACGGAGTCACGGCCTGACATGACATGTTCTATGTTTTTATGCGGTTATTGTTCATGTATACATTTCTTACTATGTTACTATTCATGCCTTACATACTCGGTACATTGTTCGCACGACCCCTCTTCTTCGGTGCGTTTCATGCCGCGCGCAGTACATTCGCACGACGCAAGGTTAGCATAGAAGATGTTCCGGCCAATCTTGGCAAGCTCCACTGCATGGGAGTTGCTAAGTCGGCATACACGTGCTATGGTCCATGATTACGATTAGAGACTTTGCGGACGGAGTCGTGGGTCTAGTGTCAGCTTTAAAAAGAGTTTCACCGGTTGACGTGTTTTATTATACGGAGCCCTCATATTTTCAAACTGTATTTACCTTGAGAAATGACGAAAAGATTTTCAAAAAAAAATTACTATGTATTTTACTTCATTTTGTCTTAAGAATCCAAAGAGTTCATATGTGTAATAAGAGTTAGCGGGTTCGATCGGCTCCGTACACGGGGTCGGGTGCCCATCACACCCTAGTTAAGTCGGGGTGTGACATTTTATTTGGCCACATTTTGAAGGTGGGGCCCACGGCCAAGTGGCCCCCCTTTCTTGAAAATTCTAGCATATTTCTCTTATTTCATGAAAAATATTTTCCTTAGTTCCAAATTTGCCCCTAGCCTTGTCCCATATTTCCATGAGTCATTTTGCAAATTTACCTTTTTACCCCTGCCTTTCTTAATATTCCAACTTTGCAATTTTCCATACGCGACTTGTGTCGCTTGCCTTGATTCACCCGAGGGTACAAAATGCGAATGTAACATTCTCCCCTTTTGAACATTCGTCCTCGAATGTTGAATTGACCTTATCTGGTGTTACCACATTTCGGGGAGGTTTCCCTTATGGTTGTCGTACACAATCACTCAACACGTCCATTCAGATACTTGGTTGACTTATACTTTCTTGTTATCCCATACCTCGTAGGTCGCCGTCATCTCTTTCGGTCGTCCTCCTTGGTTGTTCTCTATATTTGTGTCGTACTGTACCCATCGTCAACTTGTTTTACACCTTCTCTTGTAGTTGCTCGATGTGCCAACATATTCCAAATTCTTGTTACCCTCTCATTCGCAACATTTCCAACTGCTATTTACACTTACCCTGATTCTAGGGCTGTGCTATGCTTGTTCCCTTTTCACCCGGCTTCCGGTCCCAACTCGCCCAACGCAACCTCATTACGTCTCGGGTCATCCCATATACTCTAATATCATACGGGCTACCCCTAACTTCACATTTGTCTTCGTCTCTATACTTATGAAATTTTTGGGATACTTCCAGTGGGTCACCCATCATGGAATTGCTCCCGTTCCGGCCACGCTTAACCCTAAAACATTAACGTATTCCGGCATCTTAATGCTAATGTATTTGCGTCTGCTCCCCCGCACGGGCTTTGTCACGTAATCCAGGGCAGATTAGAGTACTAGTCACTTTCGACACGCCTTTGGAACGTACTTTTCTCTTAATTACCATTTTAGCCTTCTCGGCCCTTAATACTCATTTCTTGTCTATGCGTATAACTACCTTTTGTCCAGGATTTCTAGATTTTCGTCAACGATATAAAGAATGACACATGACGGTATAGAGTTTAGATCAATCACATATGTACTTTATAAAGGAATGCCGATAGGGTACCTGTAGCTGCGTCCTGGGAGGGCTCAGGATCCCTGTTTGTCTCGTCGATGCAAATATGCGGTTCGAGGACCGCCCGTACTAGGTGCTCCTCCTCGCCTCGACCACGACCGACCGGGGCACGGGACGTACGTCCGGAGGGCGCGCGGTCGACGACGAACCAATGGCGGATCCGGCGGGCCGAGTCCGGTCTCTCCCGGATCTCCGGCAAATCACGCATCAGAAGTGGTCGGTCGACCACGGACAAAACAAGCGCCGTGTCAAGGTAGCACGCAGGAATGTAACTTACCACACCGAGTGCATCGCGGTGGGGTGGCCCTGCCCTATTCGACTCGGCTACGTCGGGACCCTGATGCTCGGGCACTTTGATCCGGTTCTGGATACCTGGAATGCTGCGGTGCCTGTCCCCCTCTATATTCACCTCTAGCCCCAAAACATCTGGCTCTTTTTCTGGAGCCCCTATCCGAATCACGCCGCCCTCCGTTCGTGATGCATCGCTCTTCCGAGTGCCTTGGGCGTGGGCCGGAATGCGAGCGATAGTCATCCCGTCCGGGAGTGAGGCCGCCGCGCCTTTAGCCAAATGTGGCCCAGCCCTCTCGCGTCCGGTGCACACGGTCCCCCATATCCGCTACCATAGCTGGGGCGTACCTGGCTAGCGAGTCAAAACGGAGGCTGTATTCCCGAGCACTCATATTTCCCTGTCTGAGATTTAAGAACATATCAGCTCGGGCCCGTCGAACCTCTGGTGGTGGGTAATGTCGCGAGAAAATACCTCGGTGAACTCTCGCAGCACCGGGGGAGGCGCATTTGCTCCCTCGAGGAGATCCAATTATTATACCAATGGACCGCTATATCCCGCAATCTATAGGAGGCCAATTCTACTGACTCGGTCTCCGAAGCATGTATTATCTTCGCCGTCCTCGGCATTTCATCTAAAAAGCTTTGCGGGTCCTCCTCTGGCTTCGATCCATAGAATTCGGGAGGATTTAGGGAGATAAAATCACGGGCTGCGCGCCGCCGCCCGTCCCCTTGGCCCGTATCTTGCCACCGAGCTTGTGCGGCGACAATCGGGTCGCAATCGAATAGCTTCCGTTACTGCCTGGCCCGCGGCGGCCGGTACCGGTGTCGGGAGCTCTATCCTCGCTCCGCCGCCCACACAGGAGAAGCAGGAGAAGCCTCGTTGTGAGACTCGCCTTCCTTCACCTCCGCTGGTGGCTCCCGCTCAACTCTTTTCCCAGCCACCCTCTTGCCCTTCCGGCCCGCTGTAGCTTTCCTCGTCACCGCGTACCGAAACCATAACGCAGGATTAAGAAAGAATATAGAAACCGGTAACATAGCTCTATCGCACGATCTGGAATGCAAAGAAGGTCATATTTCCTAAATGCCCTGCAGCCTCCCGTTTATAAGTGTGGCGCGCTACACACCCATAAGCAGGACTCTACTGGACACGGCTCGTAGACAAACCCTAGGACCGACCGCTCTGATACCACTTCTGTCACGACCCAACTAGGGGCCGCGACGAGTACCCGATACTTGTACCGGGCACCCCCTGTCATATGTCTTGTTCTTATTACTAAGTGGGTCGTATGAACACTGGCATTTTTTTTTTCACAACATCGCCGATAATAGCATACATGTAAGCGAGTAGTAGTATTCAACTGTATTGACATATCGCACGGCGATAAAGACAACTAGGCTATGGAACATCTGACTGTACATATCTGTCTACGAGCCTCTAAACAAAATACATGTAATTACAAGTGGCTGACTTTGCTGAGTTCAAATATATACATAAGAGTAGTACCCAAGACAGTAGCTCCGGAACAACTGGAGCGTCTCTCGATGTGCAGCTGAAAAAGCTCCTAGGAGTCGAGCCCGTCAACCCCGTCCGCCGCGTGGCGAGACGCGACCCAAGAAAAGGGGTCGTGCTAACGAAGGTACCGAGTATGTAAGCCATGAAAATAATATGATGGAGCATGTAACATGTGAGCAATAACAACATGTGAGACCAAAGATCATATAACGAGATAAGGGATAATGCGTACCGTAAGTGCCTTTCGTGCGGATGTCATGCTTGCTTATTATATACTTTTGTTCAAAACATTTCGTGTCATATACATGTGAAAATAACAAGTCATGTCGCCGAAATACGTCGGCTCGCCCACATGTGTCCCGCGTCCGGGCATCCCGCGTCCGGATGGAATTACGCCACCGACCAGGTGGCAATGCGTCTATAGCGCAACATGTATCCATTCCCCAAATTTTCCCCATTTTCATATACATATCATATACATGTCATATACATTTCATATAAGCAGCATGCATGAGAACCCAAAGAAAGTCATGTGTCTATCGAGGTGACGTAAGGTCGGTAGCCCCCGATTACCTTATGGAATAACCACGGTCACTTCGTCCCACCTTGAAGGAACAATCGTTATAAGGCGAGACTAGCAATGAATAGCAACACCACAAGAAAACATAAAATGAAATTATAAAGCTTCTATGGAAGAAGTAATGGAAACCGATAAGCACGTACATCGAGGCTCGAGGCACGTACATCGAGGCTCGAGTAACGAACATCAAAACACGGTCATCATGTCCCATTGGGTCATCCACGAAGATTTCAAGGCATTTCGATTTCATTTACAAAGGTTTCAGACGTTTGAACATTACTTTACCTTAAAGCACAAGTTGTGGATTCAATTCTATTGAATGAAAAAGGAATAAATTTAGGTGTCATTTCCGAGGGGTAGGACTTTTCCCGAGGGTCGGATTTCGACCTATAATAACTAGGACATGCCAAAGGAAGGAGAGGTGGACTTCACATACCTTTTTCCGCTTTGCTCACGTCTCCAAACTCAAGCTCCAAGTTCGCCAAAATCTACAAATTGGTCATGTTTACCAAACATGATTAGTGCCTTTAGAATTGAATTCTTAAAATAATACTTGGCTACCGAAATTTTGCAAACCTCCCCGTAAATATTCCATTCCACCAAGTTCAACTTGGCCAATTTTTACTCAACAACAATCCGGGAATTCAAAACCCGGCCAAACTATCAACCAACAATACCAACAAACCACTTATATTCAATTCAACTCAATTCAATTCTTTTCAATGCAATTCAATTCAATTCCATACAATTCAATATAATTCAATACAATATAATTCACATAGTATTCCAACAATACCATCAATATACTACTTACCCACATCTTCCAATTTATGAAACAACAACAACATTTTTTTCCTTCTTTCAAATTCAATCAATATACTACTTTCTTCAAAACCTTCCAACTCCAATAAGAACATTAACAACCTTCTAATATATATTCCAACGACGCCATACCAATATCATTGCCTTCCATACATGTAAGAACATAATATTCAACTTACATAAACTTCAACAACAATTCTCCAACTCTACCATTTCACTAAAATTATTAAGCTTTTAGAGGCAATATAGAATCCACAACACAACAACGACCAAAACACAAAATAAAATTGACTCATTGTCTTCCAAACTACATCACAACCACACGGCCCACATCATGCACACATGACTACAACTTCTCCAAAATCATTCAACTTTCATTATTAACATAGCCTCCATAACGATAGCAACCAAACACTAAATAAAATAATTGGCACATAATTTCCACACACACACACATGTATATACATGCACGGCCACCACCTCCTTTTTCATATTTCTCATAAATTTCACTTCTTTTTGTATACTACAACATGCACAACATCCATAACATATAAAAAGGAAATGAATTCTTACCTTCTTCCTCTAACCCTTCACTTGACTAAAGCTTCCAACTTGCAAGAATATGAATCTTTCTTGTTCCAATGAACACTCCAACTTGCTAGAGACCCCTCAATTAGTAGGAAAGAAATTTTTGAAGAAATTTTTGCCAACTTTTTCTTGAAATTGCTCTTGGCCGAATGGCCTTGGAGTTTTCTCCTTCTTTTCTTGTTCTTCTTTTCATGAAAACTCTAGGGAATTAAGATGAATTAATCATCTTTCCTATATATATATATATATAGTCCCTTCCAATGGGAATTAAGCATATTGCCCCTAGCTTGGCTTGATTTTATTTGGCCACATTTTGAAGGTGGGGCACGGCCAAGTGGCCCCCTTTCTTGAAAATTCTAGCATATTTCTCTTATTTCATGAAAAATATTTTTCTTAGTTCCAAATTTGCCCCTAGCCTTATCCCATATTTCCATGAGTCATTTTGCAAATTTACCTTTTTACCCCTGGCCTTTCTTAATATTCCAACTTTGCAATTTTCCATACGCGACTTGTGTCGCTTGCCTTGATTCACCCGAGGGTACAAAATGCGGAATGTAACAAAATGATTGATGATGTTGGGAAGTACAAAGCACGCAGGTAAGCACAGGTATGAAAGATATATGTCAGGTAAGATATTGAAGTACGATTGAGATACAAGTTGAGGATTAAAAGGGAAAGTGAACAAGAAAGTGTAACGAGTGCGATTTAAGGCGGGCATACAAGGTATGTTCATTATTTTCGTAGTGTTGTTGATGTTAGAACAAATGTTTAATGATATGATATGATATGTATATATGTATGTTAGCCTATAGGCATTGTTGG
>NW_026722878.1:0-6927 GCF_029784015.1 Lycium ferocissimum | reverse complement strand
AAACTTTTCCCAAATTTTCCACATCAAAATTTTTTCCAAAACCAACTTATGAGCCAAGCATGATCAATGCATTGCATTATCCTTAACTTATCTCGACAACCCGAGATTCCCAAAGATAAAATAATGGTTATAACATTCGCGAACCTCTTCCATCCACCTCAGTTTGTCGACCTTGAATCTCTGCCCTATCTAAGATGGAACATGTTCACGGACTGTTTCGTCATCCTCTTCTTGTTCATTTCGGCAACTCCATGCTGAGCCTACTTTTTGTGATGGATAATGGAACATGTTGACGGACTTGTTTCATTGCATCATGCTCTTCGCTTTGTGTATGTGTTTCCTCAATTAGATTTATTCATTGCTAGAACAAATCATGTGTTCAGCCTTGTATCAGCTCTGTGACTCTGATCATGTTCTTGCCCTGTGTTGGAACATGTTTGCAGACTTGGTTCATGTGCTTTGTCTGCAACTAACTCTCTTTACTCAAACAAAAATACTTCGAGTCCTCTTCAATTCCTTTTTATTTTCTGTGATTTCTTTCTTCTTACAAGTTCATTCATGTTGAACCGCACCTGATGACTCCTTGAGATAGAACATGTTTTTTATGCTTGTTCTATTCTTCAACGAATTGCTCTGTGTCTGAGTCATCTTCAGCCTCTTTGCTCTGCATGTGTCTCAGTGATAGATTATATATGTGGATGATTCATTCTCTCTCAGATCTGATCATTGCACTTATCTTTGCTTTGGCACACATGTTTACAATCTGGGTTCATGTGTATGCTATTTTTTGTAGCTTCTTTGCAATGGAACATATCAATGGACCTATCCTGTGCTACAACCTTTGCAATGGAACATGTCTATGGACCTGTTCTATCCATCCTGTGCTGCTTGCTTTTTCAGGCCTTTTACATTGTCAACCTCTGCTTAATCTCAACTAAATGTCTAGCTTTCTCAGGCCTTTTACATTGTCTAAAACCTCTGCTTCATCTTAACCAACTGTCTAGCTTTGTTCAATTTACCTTGTCAATTATTAGATGTAGCTAAACCTGGTTTCTTTACATTGTAGGTTCACTTTGTCAATCATCAAAACTTCACACTTGGCTTTATGCCAACAGTCACTAGCATTGTTCAAACCAAAAGGCATCACTTTGTAACAATTAATACCATTAGGTGTACGGAATGTAGTAGGCTCTTCATCTTGCAGCGTCAGCATTTGGTTATATCCGGATGAACTATCCATGAAAGACAATGTCTCACAACTAGTGGTAGCATCAATCATGAACTCTGGGATGGGATGCAGGAAATCATCCTTAGGGAATTCGTTGTTGAGATCCCGAAAGTCAACACAAACTCGAATTTGGCCAGTCTTCTTGTTTTCAAGAACGATACTTGAAATCCATATAGGTATTTAACTTAATGAATGATGCTAGCTTCAATGAGTTTGTTAGATTCAGTTTCAATCAAAGGAACCAAGTCTGGTTTGAAATGTCTCTGGGCTTGTTTTACAAAACGAGGACCATTCTTGATTGCCAGATGACAGACTGCGACTTTCGAATCTAATCTAGGCCTCTCTTTATAAAAAAACATCCTTATATTCTTTGAGTATCTCTATGTAAGCTTCTTTTTCATCAACTATTATAAAATGACTTAGGTAGGTGGGTCATGGGTCTTTATCACTACCAAGATTAACTTCCTTCAAGGATTCTACCGTGGTCTTCACCCCTTCTTCAAGTTTTATTTAAGCTTCTCATTGAAAGATATGTGTTAACGCCAAGAAATATTCCCCAACTTCTCATCAACCTTCATTTGAGATGAGGCATTTTGATCACTTTGCATAGTAACATGATATGAAGAACCGACGCATTCCTTGTTTTCATCACGCACTTTGGTATAAAACATAGCGTGCAACTTTGCTTTTAGTAACTCCCCAAATAAAACTACAAGTTTTGTTTATCGCCTCGTTTTAGAAGGAATCAAACTTTGGAAATCCTTTTGAATTCTAGCTAAAGCGGGTGTTCTTACTCTTTGATAATTCCTGTCGAACTTTTAGTCGTTGTTCTTCTTCAATGGCCCTAACCTTTCAAATAAAGAAACTTTTACAGTTTACTTTCCAAGCTGATCGAAGACAGAAGGCCTTTTGTTGGAAGTAGCAGACTCATCCTCCATGGTGATGTAGTTTTTACTTACCCTTTTTATGGAGATGAGAACTGGCGAAGGTTGTTTGTATCACAAACCTTCACATAATACATCATGGCAGCTCGTGATGGAAGTTTTCCTAAATTTGATGGCTCGTTGGGGTTGTACCGAGCCTTGATAATTAATTTGTAAGCATTTGGACGAAAGCCTTCATTTGTACGTTTTGCAAGGAGTGCCACATTTTGCGATGGATTCTGTGCCACGAACTCTCCAAGTAGCTTTTAGGACAAATTTATTGCGTCAATTCTTTTCATAGGAAGAGTTAGACCCCATCAAGATATTTGAGTGTCAAAATAATTGAACTTCCTCTTCTTTGCCTTTGGAACATAGCGGAGCACGAATTTCTTCTTCTTCAAAGACACGACGTTCTTTTTATTCGTACTAGAGTGCGGCAAACAGTCACCTCGACTTTTAATTGCAATCTTATCACTCTTGGTCGTTGCGATGCCTTCAACTTTTACTTCCTTCACAATGTATTTCTTTAAGTAGATCTTTGCATCAACGAAGTGTGACTCAAATTCCGTTAAGCAACTATCTTCTTTTCTATGCTACCTTTGAGATACTTCAAACATTGATAGTAGAAGGATAGAAAAACTTTGTTCTCATGTATCCATGGCCTGCCAAGCAGCATATTGTACGAAGGTTTTGCATCGATGCACTTGATTGCAAATATTCAATGGTCATATCTAATTTGATAGCACCTATGGCCCTTTGCCTCCTTGATTGAATCCTTGTATCATTAAGAGGCTTTCAGAAAGTTTTTCAGTTTTGATGCCAAGTTCCTTCATTGTACTAATACGAGAATGTTAACTCCAGATCCAGCATCTATCAATATTCTGTTTATCATATTTTCGAACGCATGACCCACCATATATAAAGGACGATTGTGTAGTTTTTTTCCAAGTAGAAGATCATCATCAGTAAACGTGATTTTTGTATAACATGTCTGTACCTCTTGGAAAGAAGATTCAACAGGCTTTTTAGATGACGATGGAGACAACATTAATAATCTTTCATTCATTGCTTCTTCTTCATCGGTATTGATGCATGATGCCTTAATGTTGTCTCGAGCAATCTTTGTGCAGAACCAACTTGGCAAGAATTCCTCCAATGTCAGGGGACATCATAGTTTCTGGTGGTGGTTCACCTCCAATTTTGCCTTCTTCGGATTCTCAACTGGTTCTTGCTTCCTTGGTCTACTTACCATCCTTTTCCTAGTTGGTTGTTTAGATGATTCTTTTCATGAACTTGTTTGGTAGCATCTCCGTCTAGTTACTATAATCCAACATTTATCATTGGCTTCATTAACTTAGGTTTTATCTTCCTCTAATGGTCTTCTTCAAGTTCTTCAAAGCTGCATATCTAGACCGGATCGAGAGAGCCAAAGGTGATACAGGCCTGATTCAAACTTTCCATCTCATCGTTAAGCAGAAACTTGTTTCCATTAGCTGTATATCCAGATTACTTTATCCTTGGTGACAAAGTATTAATAGGGTCTCCTCCGGCCAAGCCGATGATACTTGCAGTAGTTTGGGTCATTTGTTCCTCTGCTCCTTGCACACCTTCGTAGTAAACTTTATAGACGAAGAATTGATGTGCATGGATTCTTTGTTGTCACTCTTCGGCATGAACTTGCTCCATTTCTTAGGTTCCTTCTTGTCCTTTCCTTAGCGAGGGTCGCTGACAGGCATTACTTAATTTCTAGCAGAAGATATGCTCAACTCCATGTCATGATCCCGAGCAGCTAGTTCTTCAAAGGACTTAGGATTAATTCTTCGCAATATGTAGAAAAGTACCAAGTGCATTCCTCGATACACATCTCTACCCGAGAAGCTTCTCGGCGAGCATATCTTTGGTGCTTAGGTCATAGCTTCCATCGATTGATGAAGTCGATAACTCGTTCGGGTTCTTCCTCTAGCGAGTGTTTGTAAGTTCTACCATGCTCACAAGACATTCCTTCGCTATAATAGCATTTAGGAACTTCTATCTAGTTGCTTCCACTATCAATAAAATTACGTCGAAGGTTTGTGTACTAGTCAAAGGCGTTCCCTTTAAGAGAGCTGACGAATTGCTTGACAAGATAGTCTCCACAAGTCCCAACATTGTTACATGTTTCAACAAAATGTGCAATGCCTTGCTTTGGATTTCACTTTCCCTCAAACTACTTGAATTTGGAAGGTTGATATCGGTAAACATCATGAATTTGGTCAATTGGAATCAACTTCGTACTTGTTCTTGATAGTCCCTTCGATGAACTCCTTCAGTTGGTCAATTGGAATCATTCTTCAAAGAGACTGAATTTATTTTATTGTACTTGTTAGGAACATTAGTGTCTTGAGCTTCTGGACCCTTTCCAGGTGCATGGCTGGATTCTCCTTCATTAAACCATCTGTCTTGTCCATCAACTTGCCAATCTGAGCATCTTGATTTTGTACATGCTTGTCCAAGTCGTCGATTACCTTTGTCAAGTTTTGCTGGTTTCTCCTTTATAGATGAAGCGTTAGTTACCATCGCTTGTAACATTGTCGGATGTCGGAGAATAGCATGGATTGTCACATAGGCCGATTCGACTCCGGGTTACTTCTTGTGTGTGAGCAAGAGAGGATTCGCCGTCATATCATCATCTTCCTTGATGACATTGTTCTTGGATCCAAAGAGATCAAATAGAGCTAGTGTTTTCTGGATCTTTTCAGCAATGTTTCTCCCTTTTGAAGCATTGGTAGGGGATTTCATTCCTTTTGAGGATGAAGATCCAAAAACATGAAATGATGCGGATGGCACTTAGAGTGCTTGTTGTCCTGGCATGCTTGCTTTACTCCTCTTAATTGGTCCAAGACTTCCAAAGGTAACACCGAGGATGTTTTCCACATCAGTAGAGAAGTTGGAGTCAGCAGCCTTAGAGGAAGTTGATTTGGAGTTGTTCTTCTTTGAAGTCATTTCTATGTTTTTGAACTTTGATGAATGAAAAGTTGAGATAAGAGTAGAGATTATCCCACTAGGCATACCAAAATTTATAGACAATAAAATTCGAGTCGAGAAAATAATAATCAAAATGGAAAAATATCACAACTAGAGTAGTATTTGATTTTCAATATTAGTGTTACAATCTCTATGATTCCTCTAAATCTTCCTTTCAATAATAAATTCAAGGTCTTTTTTAAGCTTCATCTTGAACTTATGTTGAATTTGATCTTAACATGTACTTGACTTAAAGGGCCTGAAGTTTGATCTTGAATCTGGTAGTCCTGATCTTGAACATGTAAGTGGATTCAAGAGCTTGAAGCTTGAACTCGAGTCTTCGTCTTGATCTCTAGAACTTGTAAAGAAATGCTTGAGTGCTTGTAGCTTGTAGAGAAATTTGTTGCTTTGATAACGAGCCCTCTCTGGCTTGTTGTTAGATTTCTCCCCGCTTTTTTTTTTTTCTCGAATTATGAGACTCTATTTATAGTTGTAGGATAAAGGAGTTGTGATAAGACAAACTCCTTTCGGCTAAACAAATTTAAGTTGATATAACAATATTTGATTTGTTCGAACATATCACTTGTACATGTGGCGCATCTTCATTGGCCTTTCATTTGACTAGGAATGCTACATTATTTTGACACATGGCACCAAATTGGGCCTCTAGGATCATTTGTAGCCCAAACTAATGGGCTAGCCCAATAAAATCGGACCATTAATTAAAGGCAAAATTACATAAATAACTACCTTTTCGGAGCAATTAACCATCCATAACTACCTTTTTTATATTTACAATTCGTAGCTACATTAGGCTTTTCCGCTGTAATTGATGTATTTAAATACAATCGCTTCCGTTGTATCCAACTCGTTACACTGAAAATTTCCCGCCGGGTAATGCCAGTTTTATCAACTAGTGATGAGTGCGAGAGTGCGAAGGTATAATGTTTGGGCAACGTAAGTAAATGAGCTAGTAATGCATGAAAATGGATGAGGACGATTAGAACGAAAAGTCTTGAAATATGAAAAGTTGCAGGTTTGGAAATCGCCTGGTCGAAAGTGCAACACGAATCGTAAACCTCGGTATACGGGTCCGTAAACCGGGAGGTCGGGAACTCATGAAAAACTTCAACTTTTCTCGCCCAGCCGAGAAATGGTTAAATACGACCCGCGGACGTACCGTGAAGTGATTTACGGCCCGTAAACCATGGTCGTAAATCACCATGCATGTTGCCAAGTTTCGTTTCACTTTAAGCTTAAAGACGACTATGAGGACGGTCCAGTGGAATACGGACCGTAAAACCTCCACTTCGACGACATCGTTCCCCAACACAGATTTTCAAGTCATTAAATATAAGGACCAAGACTTGTTTATTTCATTTTCATCATTTCACTACTTCTCTCTAGAATCTCTCTCTACATTTATTACACAAGTTTTCAAGGATAATTGAGGATCAACAACACTAAATAAGTGGATCAAGAGTAAAGGAAATCATCAAAGATCATCCAAGCTAAGAAATCCAAATGGAGAAAACTTGGTTTTGCTCAAAGAGGAGTATTAGCAACCAAGGCTTATTCCTAAAGCATCTAAGGTAAGATTCATGATATTTATATGTTGTTTAAGGTATTTGGGAGTTGAAATACTTGGTCATTATAAGAGAATAGGCAAAATTATCAGAAATGATGAATAGTGACGTTTTATAGGCATAGTTGGAATTGAATCCTAAGTTGTTGGGGGTTTGATATAAAGTGTTTGAAAAGGGGTTTTTGAAA
>NW_026722877.1:0-7293 GCF_029784015.1 Lycium ferocissimum | reverse complement strand
AGTATGTGGCAGAATGACAACAAGAGAGGTACCGGGGAGAAATCACAAAGGAATCATAGGGCATCCTGGGGTACGTATCATGTCATATCATATCGTGTCATATCATATCATATCATGTCATATCGTATCATATCATGTCATGTCATAGCATATCATGTCGTATCATATCATAGCATGTCATGTCATATCATATCATATAAAAGGAGACATATAACATATCATGGGGGAGATACCGTAAGTGAATGCCACTTAAGGCAAAAACCATGCATGCTCATTTGGTCATATTATTCATCCCCCCCCGAAAGTCTTTACAAAACCCCGAAATACATGGGCCGCCCATAATCCCGGCCCGGGCATCCCGCGCCCGGATGATAACCCCCGTGGGGGGAAACATTTTTCCCCTTATGTCCCCATATACATGTACCCCTTTTCCCCCCCCTCCCTATCATTATAGCATGCCGAGCCCCAGGAAAGTCAGGCATCGAGCGACGTAAGGTCGGTGACCTCCAGTATATTTGGAATAACAGATCGCTTTGTCTCACCTTGAAGGAACGCAATGATTAAGGCGAGACTATCAACGAAAAATATCATTAAAAGAACATGGAATGAAATCATGGACATCACATGCGTTTATTTGTATGCTTTGGAAATCTTTGTGGAAAATAGTATCATAGCCAAGGAATATGATTAAAGATCAGAACTCGTTTTGTCACTTTCATACTCGCATTAGATTCTTGACTGAAGGCTCTTAGTCATGGAATCATTCTTGTCATACTTTTCATAGTCGTATCCTTCCTTACATCATCGTTATCATTATCATCATAGAAATATTCTCATTAGAATATTGCAATACTTGTTATTTGACAAACGGAACAATAGGGAAAACTGGAACAATGGGCCCACCTCGGGTCAAATGAGGCGTATGTACACAATTTACGTATAATACGTTTCATGACATTACTTATGAGAGTTTTAGGTAATCGGGTCTTATTTATGCAAGTTCTAGAGGTCTAGGAAGTTTTTTCCAACATTTTGCACAATTTCTAGTTCAATTCTATCGTAATGAAAAGTAGCAAATTTCAATCTGGGTTTCTGAGGAAAGAATGTCCCCGAGGCCCGTTGTCCAACCCTACTACGTCTAGGACATGCCAAGAAAGGAAGGGGAAGCCTTACATACCTTTTCCCGCCTCATATGCGACTCCAAATTCAAGTTCCAAATCCGCCAAAATCTACAAATTAGTCACATTTACCAAATAGTGATTAGAACCTTTAGAGGCTAAATCTTGAATTGACACTTGCCTACAGAAATTTCGGCAGCATTTTCCCTGTAAATACTCTATCCCACCAAGTTCAACTTGGCCAATTTCAATCAACAACAATCCGGGAATTCAACCCGGCCAAACCAACAACAATATTAACAACTAGAATGTCAAATGACATCAATTTACATTAACTTACCAAAACGTCTATTATTTGACCATAACCACTTCTTACCTATTTTCGCGCATTTTCATCCATCCCTTTACATTTCAACAATAACCATACCTCTCACACATTAACAATATCATTTTCATAAGAGAAAGCAAAGTCATATTAATTTTCAAAACAGCCCGCAACCATTACAACCTCAACATACGTCATTAAACCTTCATTCTTTACCATAAATTTTACAACAACCACAAGCAAAGCACTAAATAAAGTTTGTTCATCTCTTCACACAAATGGCCACTATTCGGCCACTACACTAAGCACACACACAACTTCATAAGTTTCATCCATTTCAATCGTCACATAATTCATAACAACAACAACAACAACTAGAACACTAAGTAAAATCAACTCTTTCCTTGTCATACCAAATCAGCCCATACGGCCACACCTAACACACATATTTATCATGACTTCCATTCAATTTCTACACACTACAAGGCACACGAATCATACACAACATATAAGGATAGAGATGAACTCCTCACCTTCTTCACCACTTCATTTCTCGGCCAAACTTGTTTCTTGCAAAACGATTGGTTTTCTTGTTCCAACAACTACTCCACGTCGAAGAGGACCTTCCAATTAGTATGAAACCATGAAGAAAGAAATTTTCTATGATCAAATCCCCCCCCCCTAGCCGTTTGCGTCTTCTTCTTTTATCTTCATGTTTCTTGAAATTTCTAAAGCTAAGAATGATTTCTTTTTGTCTTGCTCTTCATGAATTATACATATATATATATAAATATATGCACATGGCTGGTCACATGGCTCCCTAATTTTTTTTCAATTCTCTAGAAATTTCTCCTTTTTCTTGAAATTTCAAAGTCCACAAAGAAGACCATTAGTTCTCTTATACAAGCTTTAGCCTCTACTTATTTATAATTAGTCCCATTAAATAAAAATGTGGGCACATGCCACACACATGCCATACACCACACGACCAAGGGCCTCTCTTGAACTTTCAAGACTTCTTGTGAAATTCCCATTTTGCCCCTAGCCTTCCACAATATTTCCATAAGCCATTTTGCGAATTTTCCTTTTGTCTCTTAGTCTTTCTCACCATTTCCATACCACTAATGTTCGTAAAATAATATTCGTGGCAACTCGTACATTAAAATAATTCTTGAAAATGATCTTGTCCTCAACTTGCCACGACTACCTTGAAACATCCAAACGTATAAAATACGGGATATAACATTCTCCCCCCCTTTAGAACATTCGTCCTCGAATGTTCAACTGATCTTATGGGGTTTTGTAGCACCTCCTGTGAGTCCCGTTTATAGTTGTCTCTTCCTTTGAGCCTATTCTTTATCTTTCATCCTAGCTCCTTTATAATTGCACTTCCCGCCCTATGTGAATCCTCATTTCATGTCATAGGTTTATTTTATAACTGCTCTTCCCATTATGCCCGTTCCTTATCCTTTACCTTATTTTCCTTATAATAGAACTCCTTGACCTTTCATGAGTCACTCGCTTCAATGTCATAGGTTTTTCTAACTCAATCGTGTCACCTCATTATCCTTGTTCTTTCCGGGTCCTTCCTCTCTATTATTGTCCCGTCACCGCACCTTAGCGGAAGCCACGCCTTAGTACGCAATCCTTACTTACCAAGCTCAATGTAGCCGTAGGCTATTTCTTTATCCTCGTGTCTATTTCTTAATATACTCGTTGTTATTTCTCGCTTCTACTCTTCTCCCAAGTATTCTTGTGACACGCCGACATATTTTAAACTCTGATTCCAAGCTAATAGATTTCCTTTCTTTGGACGTGAAGCCTATAATATGCTCTCCCCCCCCCCTTTAAGGGGTTCCTTGTGTATCAACAACTTTTTTATGAAGCCTTCGTTTACATCTTACTTCTCATTTTTCCGAGGTTTCTTACCTTTCACCTCCCCACGACACTTTGATCCCTTGGTTTTTTTTCCATCCACTCACTCTTTCTTTTTCCAAATGTCGCTATACTAGAATTTCCAATCTTAACCTATAGTAAAAATAATAGCAGCTTTTTACCCGGCGACACTTGCACCATTTATTTTTTTGCCATCCCTCGAACTTCGCACCCTTGCGTGGTCAATGCTTTTCTTTACCATAGCTCCAAACTTGTGAGGCTCACATATCCACCGATACTATCGTATGTGGGACGTCCTGCACCTTCACATACATATATAATTACTACCAACTAACTACAAAGTACTCCCAATCATTGTTCAAGCCTATCCTAATTTCCGAGCTATGCCACGCTTTCCGTCTCTTCACCAGTGTAGTCTGCCTCGTCCTGTGATCTCCCGCCATTCCATATACTCTAGTTTCCCCTTAGATTACTCTAACTACCCATTTGCCTCTTATGTCCAAATATGTAGAATTTCTTCTAAACTTCCCAGGGGGTCACCCATCCTAGAATTGCTCCCACCTGAGCACGCTTAACTTCGAAACTTTGCTGGAATTCGATGCCTTAACGCTGATATTTTCACGTCTTCTTCCTCGTATTCCCTTTATTACCTGTTCTAGAGCCAATCGAACTTTACAGCTCCCGAGACATTTTCGTAATACGTCCTTTCTTTTACAAAGACTGTTTTACCCTTTTCATTTCCCGATGTTCACTTTCCGCCTGTGCGTATGACTATTTCCTGTCTGGCTTCCAGTTTCACGTAACGAAACAAACATATCCATCCAGTCTTACCTCTTTTGACCTTCCATAGCCTCACTCAGGTTTTTCCGTCGACACTGAGCGCCTGCTGAAATCAGCGGCTAGTGTAAGGGATTTCATCTCCTATGACTTGGCGCTATCGCACGCATCTAGGTAAAGAAGGTCAACATTCCCTAGATGCTCCCCGCAGCCTCCCCGTTTATAAATGTGGCCGCTTCACACTCATAAACAGACTCTACCGGGACACGACTTTGCGTACAACCCTTAGACCGACCGCTCTCGATACCACTTTGTCACACCCCGACTTTACTAGGGTGTGATGGGCACCCGACCCCACACGTGGAGCCGAGCGAACCCTCTGACTCATATTACATACGTAACCTCTTTAAACTTTTACATCAATAAGAAGTGGAAAACATAGTAAAGCTGTTGAAATTTTTTTTTTGAAAACAAAATTTAACTATGCGAAATCTGTAACACAAAATATAAGAACGCATCGGCTGATGGAGCCGCTGACAGACTGACTCCCAATGCCCACGACTCTGTCTGCAAAGTCTCTAACTTCGAACATAGTATCATAGTACATATACTCTGACTCGGCAGCGCTCCAGGACAAGTGGAGCCTACCTACTCCGCTGGAACATCTTCTATGCTAACTTCGCATTATCTGGGTGTACCTGCGTGGCATGAAACGCAGCCCCCGAAGAAGAGGGGTCAGTACGAACAATGTACTGAGTATGTAAGGCATGAATGACAACACAATGAGAGGTACCAGTGGAGATAATCACAAAGGAATCATATGGCATCGCATAGGGTACGTATCATGTCATATCATATCATATCATATCATGTCATATCGTATCATATCATGTCATGTCATAGCATATCATGTCGTATCATATCATAGCATGTCATGTCATATCATATCATATCAAAGGGAGACATATAACATATCATAGGCTGACTGAGATACCTGTACATGTGAATGCCACTTAAGGCGGAAACCATGCATGCTCATTTGGTCATATTATATCATAGCGCCGAACAAGTCAGTTCGCCCACATAGCACCGAAATACATCGGCTCGCCCATATATCCCGAGTCCGGTCCGCGTCCGGGATGATAATGCCAGCTGACCAGGTGGCGATGAAACATGTTTCCCTTCCCCATGTCCCCATATACATGTATCCCTTTCCCCCCTCCCATATACATATATAGCATGCATGAGAGCCCAAGGAAAGTCATGTGTCTATCGGAGCGACGTAAGGTCGGTGACCTCCGAGTATATTATGGAATAACAGGGATCGCTTTGTCTCACCTTGAAGGAACGACTATTTTAAGGCGAGACTATCAACGAAAAATATCATTAAAAGAAAACATGGAATGAAATCATGGACATCATATGCGTTTATTTGTATGCTTTGAAATCTTTAGAAAATAGTATCATAGCCAAGGAATATGATTAAAGATCAGGAACTCGTTTTGTCACTTTCATACTCGCATTAGATTCTTGACTTAAGGCTCTTAGTCATGGAATCATTCTTGTCATACTTTTCATAGTCGTATCCTCTTCCTTACATCATCGTTATCATTATCATCATAGAAATATTCTCATTAGAATAGTTGCAATACTTGTTATTTGACAAACGGAACAATAGGGAAAATCCGGGAACAATGGGCCCACCTCGGGTCAAATGAGGCGGCGTACACAATTTACGTATAATACGTTTCATGACATTACTTATGAGAGTTTTAGGGTAATCGGGTCTTATTTATGCAAGTTCTAGAGGTCTAGGAAGTTTTTCCAACATTTTGCACAATTTCTAGTTCAATTCTACTGAATGAAAAGTAGCAAATTTCAATCTTGGGTTTCGAGGAAAGGAATTGTCCCCGAGGCCCGTGTCCAACCCTACTACGTCTAGGACATGCCAAGAAAGGAAGGGGAAGCCTTACATACCTTTTCCGCCTCATATGCGACTCCAAATTCAAGTTCCATGTCACACCCCGATCTTACTAGGGTGTGATGGGCACCCGACCCCATATTCGGAGCCGAGCGAACCCGCTGACTCTTATTGCATATATGAACTACGCCGTTTTTTTTTTCGACTAGCATAAGCATACATAGTACAATTATGAACATAAACTAGTAAGCTTTTTACGATCATACTATACAAACACGGGGACAATCGAGTACCAATAGCTACCGTCCATATCTCTGCCTACGAGCCTCTAAACATAGTACACATATACATAGAAAGGGCCGAGTACCGCCGTGCCCGAATATGTACACAAAAATAGTACCGCGGACCGGGGGCTCCGAAACAACCGGAGCGCTGCAAAAATACCGCCGAGGAACTCCTAGGATCAACCCGCATCCGCCGACCTGCGCGGCATGAAACGCAACCGCCCACATGAAGCGGGCGCGCATTTAATAATGTACCGAGTATGTAAGACATAGAAAATAACATAAACAAGAGCATAGATTATAAGTAACAATATCGAGGGGTCATGGATATATATACGAGATAAGGATGTAACCCGTGTATAGGAACGCCCTTTTCGTGCCGGATATCATGCATGCTTGTTTCTCCTTTTTGAAAAACAAAACATTTCTTTTCATAGGCATAGAAAGTAGAATTTATATCGTATCATAGCATAGCATAGTATATCATAGTATCATAGCATAGCATAGTATATCATAGTATCATAGCATAGCATAGTATATCATAGTATCATAGCATAGCATAGTATATCATAGTACCGAATATATCGGCCTGCCCACATAGTATAATTCCCGCGTCCGGCATCCCGCGTCCGGGATGATATCAAGTCAAGCACGGATACATGCACCGTGAGTAACCCGGCCATAGCGCTCTGCCCTTTTTCCCAGTTTTCCCCAAATACATTTTTATACATATATATATATATCATAGCATGCAGGGGAGCCCAAGAAAATCGTGTATCCATCGGAGTGACGTAAGGTCGGGAACCTCCGATTATATTATAAAATAATTGAGGGCGCTTATCTCACCTTGAAGGGATGATTAATATAAGGCGAGACTATCAACATAGAACGTGTCATAGCATATCGGAGTATAGGCATGGCATAGCCGACATCGTAGAATCACGGGATCGGGAATCATAGTCACTTATAGAT
>NW_026722876.1:0-6917 GCF_029784015.1 Lycium ferocissimum | reverse complement strand
CATTTGGGAGCAACAATATAACTTTCCTCGTATTACATATCAGCTCCCAAACATCCATAACAACATTCACCACATTATAAACAACACTCGTCATTCATCTAAATTATCCACATTTCACAATTTCACTTCAACTCCTCCATAATCATGGTCATAGTTCACTATTGCATTTTCTCACATATAATACTTATCCCATGTTCTAAATGGCATTTATAGCATACTTACAATCACAACATATCAATATTCAAGACTCATTCCAAACTACTACTCAAAATCTCATTATCCCTATCTTTGTGACCCATTTTCTATATTCTTCTACAATCCAAGTGTTTCAACTTCTCAATACCTTAAAAAACATGAAAATACCATAAAACTTACCTTAGCTAGTGTAGGAATAAGCCTTGAGTGGAAATACTCTTCTTGCACCAAAACCCTAGTTCACTTCCATTGGAATTTCTTGGCTTGGATTAACTTCAATGAGTTTCATACACTTAATTTTGTTGGTTTGATGAAGTTGATCATAGATTTCTCTTGGGTTCTTGTGGATGAAGAGTGGAGAGGGTTCTTGAAGTGTGAAGTGAGGAAATGAAATGAATTAAATGAGATTGGGTCCTTATATCAACATTTAAAATCTGTCCTAACATGAACATACGGACCAACATACGGTCCATTATCTTTACATCGACCGTATGTCCGGCCGTATGTTTGGTCCGAGGAAGGTCCTCGTTACGGGGGCGCACGTACGACCCGACATACGGCCAGTATGTTGGACCGTATGTTGCCTAATTTTCTGGAATTCGTTCTCGTCGACTCATTTGATCTCCAATCCTTATGGAACCTTCTTAACACTTGTTTAACACCTCATTAACAATCTAAGGGACATTATCACTCTTCTCCAAAACATCATTAACTTGTCACTCGTAAATCTCTTCCGATACATAACGTATACCTTGCCTTTCTTGGCAAACTTTCTTCTCTTACTTCGAATGTCTTTGAAATCTCAATTAGGACCATCAAATGCTATTTCTTACTTATCAAAACATCGTCTACATCGTGCCCTTTGTTAGTCTATTCACTGAACGTTTACAGAAAATTTTTACGAGGTGTACGTCGTACGAACAATGTACTGAGTATGTAAGGCATGAATAACAACATAATAAGAAATATAAAACATAACATGAGATAAAGATAACCTGTACATCTAATTGCCTCATAAGGCGAATACCATGCATGCATAGCTTTCTTTAAAAAAAAAACATTCCTCATATATATATATATATATAATAGTGCTGCGGAACGTGCAACCCGATCCATAAATATTTTATATTGCTGCGGAACGTGCAGCCCGATCCATATATCATATCATCATTATATATATATATATATATATATATATATATATATATATATATATATATATATATATATATATATATATATATTAAGAACGAACGGCCCGATCCATTTATCCATATATCCGAGCGTCCGGCATCCCGCGTCCGGACGATATCATAATATACCAAGCGATCGTGGTGGTTATGCGTATATAACGCCTTACCTTTCCCCATATCCCCTATATGTATATATATATATATATATATATATCATATACATATATATAATATAAGTAACATGCATGGGAGCCCAAATAAAAGCTACGACTCTATCAGAGTGACGTAAGGTCGATAACCTCCGATTTATATTATGAAACAATTATCATCGCTATATCTCACCCCGAAGGAACAATTATCATGAGGTGAGATCAACAACAATGAGTAAAATCAAGGAAATCATGAAATATACTCAACAATCTTATGATAGCATTAAAACCATAAAATTTGGAATTTCTAGAAATAGGATCATCATCATCAACATTATCATCATAAAACATACTTATCTTTAGCATCATAAGAACTCTAATAATCATGAATCTCTAGCTTTTGGGAACAAGGACATTCTGGAAAACATGTATAGGTTCATAAGAAAGGAATCGTGGCTTTAGAAAGAAAGGGTTTAGCCTTAACATACCTTTTCGGTCGCCTTAACTTTAACTAATTACGCTTATCCTCCTAAGCTCGTAAATCTACATTCAAGAGAATTCATATTATCGTTAGGCTTATCGTCATATGCTTGTCTTAAGCCCTCAAATTAATTCCTTTTAAAATCTGCCGAAATTCGGGCAGCATCTCTCCAGTTTATATCCCTAGCCCGAAATAACAATAAAACAAAAAAAAAATAATAGTAATACTTATATCAACCACATCATCATCAATACCAAAAATATTCCATAAAACATCCTACACGATGTTTTTCAACATACAACAACAATATACACTTTCCTTCTTCCCAATCAAGGAGCATAATCTCATTAACACACCAACTACATTAGATACCATACATATACATGTAAATCAGCCCAACCACACGGCCACAACATGCTCAAAACAGTGCATAAATGCAACAACTACAACACAACACTTTATGACCTTTCCTCCATAACTATTTTCACTTTTAAGACTTGATAAACCTTCAAATCAACTCAACATAAGAGATATGATGAAAAACATACCTTATACTTGATGAAATTTAGCCATACCAACTTTCTTCAAGACCAAACTCACCACAACATCAAGTAGAAGCAAGAACAATCACCTTTCATGGACTAGTTTGGTGTATTCTTATTAAATCCTTGATTTAATGGGCTATAAATGTTTAGGGGATGTGTTAGGAGGTTTCTAGGACTCATTAAAATGTAAAATGATGAAAAAATAGGGTTGATGGGGGGGGGGGAGGGGGGGTTTATACCCCTTGAAAGTCGGTGGACGGAAGCCATTTGGCAGTTTGAGGGGTTATATTAAAATGGCCATAACTCCTTACTCCGATTTCATTTTGATGAGAGGTTTATTGCGTTGGAAACTAGACTCAATGAAATTTATTTTAGGCTTTTGAAACACCTTAAAACTCTTAATATACCTGGATATATACCCCTCCAAAGTTCACCCAAAATTCTGTCCAAAATTCTGCCAACCTTTTTCTAATTATTTGACAAACTTATTTTCTTCGATTTGCTTGGTCCCGGAATCTTACGAAACTCTCCATACATGATATTTATCATTAATAATACTTGATAATGGTCATGTACTTTGGTTTCAAGGTTGTCCTTCCCGGTTATGACTTACGAGATCGTAATTCATCCTTTACTTCATTGTTACGAACTTCCCATGGCTTGTACCTTCCAAAACTTCATGGGGCGTATCTAATACTCCATTAATATGGTGAAGTACATGGCATTATAATGCTCTAGAAATTAGAGGTATAACATCCTTCCACCCTTAGGAACATTCGTCCTCGAAAATTGTAGCTTGCGAGCTTACGATGCTTTTATTAGTTTCTTGAAATGGTTGTCCTCCTTTAGTTCCTGATCTCCATGATCTTATACTATGGGCTCGTTAGTCTTCTTTAATATCCTCCCAATTCTCTGTTGAATTGATTCTGTTATATCCCGCATTTTTGTACATTGGGACCATCCGGATTAACTATGATAAGTTAGGGTCCAAACCATTCCGGGATGCAAAGTCGAGACTTTTGACCTTCGATTTTATTTTGAGACATAAGTTGTTCATGAATTTGTTGGTATGGAACAATTAGGAAAATTTGGGACCAAAAATGGAATAAATGGAAGTTGAAAATCATGCATATTTTTCTTGCTTGGCCGTGTGGTGTGGGGTTTGGCCCACACAATTTGTGGACAATTTTAATTGGTCCAACACTTGTGGGCCAAGGGACACATGTATAAGTCTTATACTAGCCTAAAAGATGACTACCAATTCATTCATCTCATCCAACACTTAGAAAAAAAAAAGAGTAAGAAGTTGAAGACTAAGAGAGGCTCTCGGCCAAAGGAGGGAAAAACCAACTTCAATTCAAGCCATCCCAAAATTATTTTGTTGATGCAAACCCACTAATTTGAGGTCCCTAAGTAGCGTGGAAGCGTTGTTCGGGTCATCCAATCGTTCGTTGTGCCAATTGCAAACCCTAGCCTAGTGTGGAGTTGAAAGAAGAAAGGTAAGAATTGATTATGTTTTATGTGTTATAAAGGTTGTATGCATGTTGTAGGATGTTAAAATGGATGAATATCATGAAATATAGTAAGTTGGAATTGAGGCCATGTATATGGGGTTTGGCCGTGTGATGAATATGTTGTGATTAAGTGATGAGTTAAATTCTATGTAGTATGTTAATTATTGTAGTGTGAAGAAATGAATGAGAATTATCAATATGTGCATGTTGGTGGGAGGTGTTGGCCGAATGTAGGCCATTTATGTGACAAGAAATGAATTAATATCGCTTAGTGTGTTAGTTGTTGTCTTGATAAATTCTATGTTGGAAATGGGAGTTTAATGACTCAAATTGATATTGTAATTGTTGCGGACTGATTTGGAGGTAATTGTACATTTGATGTAATTTGTATATTTATGAGAATGATATCGTTATAGTGTGGATTGTTGATACAAATCATGATTTGGAAGTGAGGGAGGTGTTATAGTTGTGTTCTCGGGTTGGGGATTGGTTTCGGGTGACTTGGAGAAATTGTTGGATTGTTTGAAATGCCGTATGAATTGCTTGGAATGTCTTTGAATATTGTTGGTATGGGTTCGGGTTAGTATTCGAGTGTATAAGCGTTGATGTTGGCTTGAAGGTGTGTTTGTTAAATTGAATATATTGAAAGTTGTTGAATGATGGAAAAGAGAGTTATTAATGTTGTATTGCCTTTCGGATTGATTATTAATGTTGCTAGGTTGGTTGTTGTTGTTGTTTTTGTTGATTTGGCCGAGTTAAATTCTCGGGGTTGGCCTATTTACAGGGGAAATGCTGCCCAAATTTCTGTAGAATTAAGGGCTAAATTGGAATTATATGCCCAAATGTCTATAGCTAATGTTTGCCATATTATGACTTAATTGTAGATCTTGGGCAGCCCGAGACGTAGGTTGGAATTAGCTTGAGTTTGGATTAGCGTTGAGAGCGATCAAGGTATATAAAGCGCAACCCTTCCTTCCTTTGGCATGCCTTAGTCGTAAGTAGGCTATGATACGAGCCTCGAGGAAATTCTACTCTCGCGATCCGACCATGTCTGTGATTATTATTTGTTTCTTGGTCTTCGTATGCATGATATGATGAAATATTGGCCCTATGTCTTTTGTATGAATAAGTTCCAAAAGTTTGGTTTTTAAAAGAGTTTTGTTCCTAAATGATTCCGAAAACTACGAAAGTCCGTAACTTTCACAGACAGAACCGGATCGCCTCGATATGCTCAAAAATGATTCCATGATGTATGATGATTATGTTTTCCATAGGCGGGCCCGGCTCGGGTCGACACCCGTTCATGGGTCCCGCGACTTTCCTTATGTACTTTTGAAGACCTTTGAAAGAATATGATATGAGTATGATCCTGATTTCAAGTACGATTAGTTACTTACCTTTTGAGTCTATGATAATGATCTCACGCGTATGATTTTGATACATAACTATGGTTTCGAAGTTGGTTGATATGTTCCAGTGGTGTTCGAAAAGAAAATTTGATTTGACTATTGCTTTGGTTTTGAAATAATAGTTCGCTTCGACTATTCTATTGAGTCTGTAATGACGACTATGTTTTTAATTCCCACAAGTATGTCATATGATCTTGACACGTACCTACAATTTCTAAAGTGATACTTGATATGTTCTCGAATGATTTTCGGAAGGAATTTGACTTGACCGTTATTTAGCTTTTAAATGAGATTTCGGCTGATTATGTTGTTGAGTCTGTGATGATGATTTGTGTATATGGTTTCTCACTACTCTGCTCGTGCGAGCTATTATGATCTCTTTCCTTTGCGTCCGGCCGTGGCATGTATTCGTGCACGATTCTATAGTATGATTCACCGCGCCTCATTAGAGGGCGGGGCATGTTATATGATATGATTATGATATGATGATATGGGAGGTGGCCGGGATGGCATATGATGACTTCATTCACCGCGTCCCTCGCTAAAGGCGGCACGTTATGTACATGATATGATGATTTTATTTACCGCGCCCTCACTAGAGGACCGGGGCACGTTATATCTATGCATGTGTACGAGATGATTTTCGACTCGTTTCTCAGTCCTATGATGAGCTGAATATGAAATGGATACGTATGATTTATGTTTCAAAGGCAAGTGTTACGATTTTCTGGTTATTTTGCTACTGTTTGCCTCCTCGGTTCAGTACGATTTTGTTTATGGTATTCCATGCTTTACATGCTTAGTACATATTTCGTACTGACCCCCTTTCTTCGGGGGCTGCGTTTCATGCCCGCAGGTACAAATTTTGGTGATCCACCGGCGTAGGATTTCCATCTCCGCCGTCGAGTGCTCCGCTTGTTCCGGAGCCTACATTTTGGTATACGCTCGTCCGTTGCATATGTATATATTTGTTCGAGGTACGCGCGGGGCCACTGTCTCGCCATATTATTTCGTGTTTGTACGTTTGAGGTACGAGACGTGTATGTGGGTTATGCCCGTTACGTACGATTGTGTTTGTATGTTATATGTTCGGGTGATCCCGTTCGCGGGCGGCCTCGTCGACTTACATTTGTATATGTTTTGGGCCGTTGCGCCATTTGATAGCCTTGTCGGCTTCGATATATATATATATATATATATATATATATATATATATATATGGCTGTGTTTGAGATATGTTTGCGACAGTTGAGACAGCGTCTGATATTTGTATACGCGTAAGTCGTCTGTATGTGATTTGAGTTTGATGAATGTGTTTGGGTGCCCAGCTCGGGCACTAGTCACGGCCTACGGGGTTGGGTCGTGATAGATTCATTAGTCCCATATCCTCATTTTCTTATGTATGTGCCTGGGTGGTCAACCGATATCTAG
>NW_026722875.1:0-11989 GCF_029784015.1 Lycium ferocissimum | reverse complement strand
TTGACCCAAACAACAACTCCACGTTAACAAGGACCCTTCAATTAGTGGGTTTGCTAGAATGAAATATTTTTTTGATGGCTAATCTTGGTCTTCAATTTTTGGGGGTTATGGCCGAATGGCCTTGTTCTTGGTCTCCAAGTTCTTGATTTTTCTCTAAGTGTGGAATAATGAAAAGATGACTTATTAGTCATCTTTTGTATACTTATATAAGTAATACAAGTGTCCCATGGCCCACACATGGGTTGGATCAATTAAATTTGACCTCCCTCATGCCACACGGCCAAATGGTCCATTTTTCATGAATTGCCAACTTTCCATTATTTCACTTTTAGCCCCAAATTTTCCTAAATGTTCCATGCCAACAAATTCATAAGCAACTTGTGTCTTAAAACGAAATCGAAGGTCAAAAGTCTCGACTTCGTATCCCGAAATAGTCTTGTCCCTAACTTCTCATGGTTAACCCGGATTGTCCCAATGTACAAAATACGGGATATAACACTAAAGTGGTAATCATAGATCTGTTTTGCTCTTGAATAAACAGTTTCAAAGTAATCTACTGATCAATATTTGATAAGATTTCTGCATCCACATTCTCTTCCATAAAAAACCATATCTTCCCATTGTAATTTGTACCAGCATGGTTCATCCCTAACCTCCTCTTAAACTTTTGAATATGTTTGACATGTTGAAAAGGCTCCATCAATGCAATTAGCATAAACCTGTGATGTCTATGTAGCATTTGAAGTCTATGAAAAGTTTGTTGTGTCTGCACTGATCTGATGTTCTAAATGAAATTTTTAATCATCATTTACAACTTGATTTACTTGCTGCAGATCTCTTCGGCACAACCCTGGTAGGTTGTTGTATCTCTGTGACAACTTGTTTCTTTCCTTCAATTTGTTTCCTCCTTTCTTTCCACCTTTGGCTTTTGATTTTGGAGAAATATCAGCCTGCTTATGTACTTGTTCAAGCTTCTGCTCCACAGATTCCTCCAGACCATCCATAATGTGGTGAAAGTTTTCTTTATCTTTCAATTGACTGCCAACCTCCTCTACATTATGAGAAGCAATATCATGAAGCCTCTTCACTGGTGAATCATTTTTTAATAGCCATAAGGGTTAAACCATAGGACCACAATACAACAATAGCATTGCCAACTGCTGCTTGAGGTGAATATCCAACCCTATCAGAGGAAGGATCACCTCTACCGGGATTATCTGTGTTAGCCCCATCCCCTTCAACAATAAGGTGCCCTTCACTTATTACCAAATCTCTTACCTCTTCCTCTAATTCATGACTTTCATTAGCAACAGATACACTCCCATTTAACTTGTATTCTTCCACATCCTCTTCATCTTCCACTCTATCCCCCATTTATTAGAAGGTGAGTGACTACTAACTTCTAATTTCTCAGCATGATCTTAACTACTTTCTCTAATCCGTTCTCTTGACTACTAACAACTTGAGCATTACCTTTGTTCACAACCTCTTCCTTGTTTGATTTGAATCCTCTACATTATCTACTCCTTCTTTTGTAATAGATATAACCAACCTTGCCACATCTTTAGGAACATTACCATCTGTAATCACCTTAACGCACTGCAACAACCTCTTCTACCTTGTCTTCCTTCTCCTTTACTTTAGTTGTAGATAGAATTTCTACAACTTTCTAATCATTAGGCCGAACAACTTTATTCTCCTCCTTCACACCTTGTTTCTTCATAAGTTTTATTTCTTGTGGCTGACTTTCTTGTCCTTCCTTAATAGATTCCTTGAATGATTCAACTTCTTGATTCTCAACAGCCTCAGTTTCCACAGCTAATGCGTCAAAAGCATTTTGAACTTGTACTTTTGCTACATTCCCATTTATAGGCTTCCCATTTATTAACTTGTCTGGATTCTTCTCTTTTGTAAATAACCTCTTATCTTTGACTGTGTTCCAATCATCAGGACCTCCAATAATTATTCCCCCTGGTCTTCTAAAATTTCGGTAAGGTCCCTTTACTGGTTGATATGCATGAAACTTTGAACTTTCACCCTTGTCTTCTCTTTCAGCATGCACCACTCTCAATTCTGGATGTAGTACTCTACAACCTTCTTCATTATGACCTTGCAACTTGCAACGTGTACAATATTTTTGCAAAACATCATACCGAATTTGATCTTAGACAATACGAGAAACACCAGTTTTCTCATCTGTGATTTTCATGTTAACCACTTTAGGCAAACCTGTAGCAAGGTCAACTATAAATTTTACCCTAGCACAGTTTGATCGAGTTTTATTAATAGTAGCCATATCTAGCTGCAATGGCTTACCAACTATAGAAGCTAATGTAAACAATGAGTTCTTCATAAAAAAGGTTGGTAACAGAATTGGAAAAGATATCCAAGCCATCGCCATTGTTGTTTCTTCATCAAGTTTGATTTAGTATCATATAACAAAGACCTTATCTGATACATTTCGCCATCTCCAGATTTAATGTAATGAGCCGCCTTTGATATCATCTGTAGCAAAATGTTCAAATCTCATGAGAAAATGACGATTTCTAAACAAACCAATACGACAATCTCCTTAAATCCCACATTGTAATGGAATCTGTCTTTAATTCTTCAAGCTCTAGCCATCCATAAGAGAACTTACCAACACATTAAAGCTTCTCAGTTATGTTCATACGTTGAACCTCTGCTTCTGTCCATTCCACCAAAGGTTCTCCATCAACTATCTCGACTGCTTTGATTGGGATGGGTTTAATTGTATGTTCCATCGTCTGCATGTTGTTATTACCATTGGGGTTCAACAATTCTGCAAAGTTTTTCTAAATTGGGACCTGTTCTGCATGGTTTTCATGATTATTAGGGTTAGGGTTTTGGGGTTTGAAGGGATTGGTAATGCCGAATCGAGGTTAGGGGTCATTGTGGATGAAGAAGGATCGTACAAAGGAGGGGATTATTAAGTAGAGGAGATAGCCAAAGGCTGGCCACCCACCAACGGTGGCTGGCCAGTGGCTGGTGCCGCTATGAAGTTTAATGTTGGGTTAGGGTTTGCATGAAACTAGGAGAGAGAAAAGAGTTTTTTCCCGAATGTTTGATTTTAAGGTGTCTCTCTCAACTCAACACTTTATCACGAATCTTGTACAACTTAACATGCTCGAACTATTTCGCTTTTATCTGATCCAAAAGCGATGACCTCGCCCCTCAACACGAACAGAAACTCTGCCTGCATTTGAACTATCATGTCTCACCATGCCGTTTGCCAAAGTCTGAATGTTTCTAGCCAACGGTCTCTCCTCAAATACCAATTAAGCCAAACTACCCATATTCACTGCCTTCCGGCTCAACGCATCAGCCACAACATTAGCCTTGCCCGAATGATACAAAATAGTCAAATCACAGTCCTTGAGAAACTCTATCCATCTTCGTTGTCTGGATTTCAAATCCCTCTGATTGAACACATGATGAAGACTACGGTAATCGGTGAAAACCTCAAAATGAAGCCCATAAAAGTAGTGCCTCCAAATTTACAGAGCAAATACCACCGCCACCAACTCCAAGTCATGAGTGGGGTAGTTCTTTCCATGCACCTTCAACTGCCTCGAAGCATAAGCAATAACCTTACCCTCCTGCATCAAAACACAACCCAAACCTATACACGAAGTATCACAGTACCTAGTGAAGTGCTTTCCCTGGACTAGTAGAGATAAAATATGAGCCATAGTAAACAAAGTCTTGAGCTTTTGAAAGCACTCCTTACACTCATTGGACCAATGAAAAGGCACATTCTTTTGAGCCGAACAAGTCAAATTGGAAGCAATCGAAGAAAACCCCTTCACAAATCGACGATAATAACTGGCAAGATCCAAGAAACTCTGGATCACTCTTCTTCACGAACGCGAAGAAGGAACCTGATGACTGAACACCAAAAAAATCTGGTTTTCCCTGGAATTCAACCAAACACTCAGAACTCACCCGAAACCCGCCAGACACAAAACAAATATGTAGACTGACTATAAACGATGCTACGAATTCACCCGCACCCTCAGAATTCTCAATGGAGATCATTTTGACCTGGTCAACCCCCAAAACCCCAAGGATAAATTTTCAACCAAAGACTCAAAATGCTTTCGAGTGCCTCGAGAGCTGAACTAATCACCCCACCTTGTTATAAACAACTGTTCGAACGTCATGAAATTGACAGAATTTCCAAAAAGGTTCATTCCCAAAAGTCAACTATTGGTTAAGGGTTTATCACTTTAAGCCACTAGCTCCCTCAAAACTAATCTGAATCACCAAGTGAACAATACTACCCGCCCCTATGAGTCAAACATGATCTAACGTACCTAAGGGAAGAGTCAACAAAGGTAAAAGGGTCAAAAATCCTAAACGACTAAACGGGTCGTTACAGGCCAAGAGCCAATAAGGCACCAGTCTGAAACCAACTGAACTTTAGTGAGGGTATTGGTGTTCTTCACATATGACTACTCCTTAAAAATTATTTCTATGGGGAATTTGATCTAAGTAGAGCGATGAGCCATCATCAAGAAACGCAAAAGATTTGGCAACGAGTTTTTCCTTTCTTTTTCATATTTCCCATTGCTGGTTATGAATTTTAGTATTGTGTTTTCACATACTTTTATGAAAATCTAATTTTATATCTAGGGTTTTGATGGAACCTTTTGTAAGATGAATTCTTGTTACGTTCTTATATAATTGAGTTGTTAGATATTTTCTACTTGTTCTACGTGCTTATTTCAGTTGATTGAATGGTCATCGATTGACTGCCTATTTATTATGTGTTGCTTGAGAAAGAATTCATATTTAGGTTGTTGTTGAACAACCTCATTCTCTAGGTATATGAGATATCAATGCTCTAGGTTTGAAAGCCAATTTAGAGATAACGAAGCTTTGACGTGGTCATAGTGAGTGGTGAGAAATTTCTAGCTAGAGTAGTTTGAGAGAATACGTCTAGTAATTATCATGATTGATCAAGGGATAATTTCAATAAGTTGAGTGCTCATTTCAATAAGTTGAGTGCTCATGATCCATAGGGAATAAATTGGCGAGATTATAGATAACGTAGCGAGAATGATTTCGATAATTGGGAAAATCATAACTCTAGGCCTCCTTCAACTTCATCCTCTTTAGATGATAATTTTATTGCTTTATTATTTATTAGTTAAGTAGTTTAAAATATAATTCTTAATCATTATAATTCAAAAAATAAGCTGAACATGTAATTTTAGTAATATTGTAGTTGTAGCTAAAATTGTCCTCAGTGGGATTTCACTCCGGACTTTTAGATTGGATTATATTTGCAGCTACCACATATCTTTTTACGACTAGAGTTGGGCGTGATCAAATTTTGGCGTCATTGGTGGGGAACTAATAGTTTACTTGTAGTTGAAATTATTGCTATGTTTTATGTTTGAACTTTTTTGTTTCTAGTTTTCTTTAGATATCAGTAATTCTGCTTTTGAGTTTCCTTGTTGTAACACCCAGTACTTTTGGGCTAAGGTTTGGCTCCTAAGATGAGGGTGTAATAAAACCAATATGAGAAGTGTAGAGAGAGTTTTGAAACCTAATCATGGCATAAGAAGAGTCTTAGGACAAAGTAAAGTCGGAAGCTACTCTACGGAGCATGTTTTCAAGTGAGTTTGCACAAGGTCCCATTCAAGAGAGTATAAACCCCTTATTAGTTGGGAATTTAGAGAAACTCCCTCATGAAAGTTGTAGCCCTTTAGATTATCTTTCCATCCATATAAGGATCAGGTCAAACGGATCTCTGTAGAAAATGTTATGCCCGTTTTACCGAAGAGGCCTCGGCATGCCCCAAAGCGAGCTGGGAACTCGCCATGGAGCTCGCTAAACGAGGTCCAAAGAGAGAGGTGAGCTCGCCCTGGAGCTCGCTCAACGAGGCCCTAAGCGAGGGGAGAGCTCACTCGGCGAGCCAAGGATACTTATCCCTAGACCTATAAATACGACCCTTAGACGATTTAATGTCATTTTTCACATTCCAACTTCGTTTCTAAAGCCATAAGCAGCCATTTTTACCCTCTCCTCATCATCTAATGTCAAGGTAAGATAACTCTAACAATTCCTAAGAAATTCTAACATATATTCATGATTATTAATGTGATTCTTCAAACAAAACGTATGATTTCCAAGTTAATCCTTCTCAAGCGATTCAAAGCGATGGTTTTGGTGTTCTTTGTCAAGTTTGTTGAATTGGAGCATTTACAGGCATGTAGGACTTTTATCTATATGTAGGAACATCGCTGTTCTTCCCTATGCCACGCTTAATTCGTGAAAACACTATTTCTCCTCAAAGTTAGAGAATTACGTCCTAGTTCATGATATTACCTCAAATACAAGTTAGTTATATACATATAGATATGTGTGTGTGTGTGTGTGTGTGTGTACTGTCATGCTCAATCATGTTTCAAATAATTGTATTCATGTATCTCATTACATTTATCATGAATCTATTTGTACTCCATGTATGTTCATGTTATCATTTTCATGGGTTCTCGATACTAGTTATGAACCCGCATTGTTCCATTCTTGCATTTTTACATGTTTCCATGTCTCAGACTATGGGTTTAATGTAAAATATCAAATTGGAGGTTCAATCATGATTAGATTTTAATGATTTTTGGGACTCTTACTATTTAGACTATGGGTAAGATAAATTTATGCCGGAATTATAGTTTAGACCTTCATGGCTAGGGATTGCATTTTGAGTTGGATTTTTGGACCCGAAACATCAGTATAGCAATATAGGTATCCACAAGCTTGTATTCTTACGTAGATACCATATTTGATCAGATTGGGCTCGTTCGGAAGCTCAAAGGAAGGGCAATGCATTGGATTTACTTTTCGGACTTTGGAATTAAGGTAAATTGAGACTTACTAGACTCTTTATGTAGTGTTTGTGTTGGCTAGTGTAATTAAGGGGCGTAATGGGAAATTGGGAGTCCCATGCTCATGAGGTGATGATCACTTGTGTGAGTATCCGTGTTATCTTATGGTTAATTAATGAAAATGGAATCCATATTTGGGGTAATTTGAAAATTAGATGAGTTTTGAGCTATTTGGACATAAAATCAGAGTTAAACGTCCAAGGAAACCAATAAAAATGAGTTGGATTCGTGACCACGCGTCACCGGAAATCACATTCAACACTGTAACGAACTGTTTGGTCGTTTAGGATCTTTTACCTTTTTAGCCCCTTTGACCCTTCCCCTAGCTTTGGTAGAGTGATTTTGACCCGCGAGGATGGGTGGCACGGTTCCAAGGTAGGCGGGTGAGTCTTGATGAGATTTGAGGAATTTTGAAGCCTTTTAAGTTGAATAAGTGAAAAGAGTTGACCAATAGTTGACTTTTGGGTAAAAGATTTTTTTGGGATTTTCGTTGGTTCCATTAGTTTCGAAGGGTCGATTATAACTTGGTAGGGTATTTGGTTTGGTTTCCGAGGCACTCCGGGTGTTTTGGTCTTTGGGTTGAAAACTTGGTTTTGGGGATTTGGGGGTTGGCCGGGTCAAGATGGCCTTGTTTGAAAATTTTGAGGGCGTAGATGAATTTGTAACGCGTTTTTATAATAGGTTGCATGTTTTGTTTGTATCCAGGAGGTCTCGGATGAGGGTCGGGTTTCGGGTTGAAGTTGGTAAAAACCAGAATTTTCTGGTTTTCTAGTGTGCCGCCTATGTGGACTTGGGGTGGCATGCGGTGCTTCACCCATACGGGACTCGGCCAGCAGATGTGAGAGTGTGTGCTGTCAAGTAAGTCGGCATCTGCAGACATTTCTCCGCAGATGCGAGGCCGCATCTTCGGGAATGGTTCCGCAGATTTAAAATCGCGAAAATCAGAACCTTAAATCCCCAAATTGGAACCATTCTTTTCATTCACTAAATTGGAGACCTAGAGCGTTTTTGAAGGGTGATTTTGGGAAGCTTTTTGAGGATTCTTCAATTGGGTAAGTTTTCTACCTTCTTATTTTGTTTATGTTACCATTAAAGTTTGGGAAATCATATAAGAGAACCATGTCTAAGTTGGGGGTTTTGGGGTGATGAAACCTACGGTGATTTGAACCATATTTATTTCTAAATCATGCTGGTTTGAGAAATTCCCTTGATTCTAATCATTTAATCATTGGGATAACTAGTTGCTAAGCTTTAATTTCACTTTTACTGAAGATTTGATTATGGAAAATAAGGGTTTTTCTTAGAAATTGGGGGTTTTGATAGAATAATGCAATTGATGCTAAATTAAGACTAGGTTGTGATGATAATGGGTTTTTGGACTTCCTAGACTTTGGGAAACCTAATTTTCTTATAAATTTTCTATTTTACCCTCGTGGGCCTTGGGTCACTTTTTAAAGGTAGCTTTTGATTTCGGATGGTATTATTGGATTATGGGTATCGTTAGCCTCGTAGAATAATTATTTGGTATACTTTGATCGATCCGAGGCTATTCAGAAAGGCAAGGCTATGGCGTGAGGTTCGTGGCACCTGTTCGGCTTTCGAGGTAGGTTACGGCTTACCCTTGGTTAGACTCCGATTAATAAATCATATGTAGATGTTAGTTATTGATGAAAAGAGCATGATAGGCCTTCAGACATGGTGTGGAGGTGATTCTAATTAGGTTGGTAGTGTCAGTTGTTATGTGGCTTGTCACGATATACTTGTGATTTACCTGTTGTCACGACCCTAATTACCGATCGTGCGGGCGCCTACCTTATTATCACTAGTAGGCGAACCCTTACCCATTAACCCATTAATCATTAGCCCATTTTAACATCTTTAATCCTTTATACTAAGCAATCAATGATCATGTGAATGAATAATATAAATAAAACAAGTCAAAAATTAATAGATAATATGCGGAAGTCTTAACTGTTACACCCCCAAAATCTGAAAGTCATCGTACAAGGACTCTAACTAACAATGTCTAAAGAATGAAGTATATCTCAAATATAATAGCAAAGAATGTCTAGAATCAAAATAGACATCTGGAAAGAGAGATCTTCAGGTGGCATGGCATGGATAGAAGCTCACCATCGGATCTGATCGAGCAAACTAGTTTCAAGCTAGAGATGTAGCCTGGAGGAAATCTATGGAACACAATCTGCACTAAAAAAGGGCGCAGCAAGGTAGTATCAGTACAAACACTATGTACTGGCAAGCATCATAGGCCGACTAAGATTAGTTCATGTATATAAGCATAAAATCAACAAGATAAACAGATAGGAACTTAATACACAAATCCAAGTCACAGAATATCCCATAACAGAGTCACAACCTAAGATGAAGCTTCTAAACCACAAGTCTGTCAAGTTTCAATAATTTCACTTGATAATCACAAGCCCAAGTTCCATCCCTAGGTAGAGTCACTAATCCACCATTTAACTCAGTCAGTGGTCATATTGATATCATAATAGACATTCAACATCCGTATCAAAATAAGTACCAAACGAGCATATAATAACGCAGAATAAAATGTAATGATGTGCAATGCACAATATGATAATGTGCAATGAAATGCACTTGCTAATCACTCGAACTGTACACACATGCTAACTGATGTCATTGCTCAGTAGTCATGACCTGCAGGGGACCCATGGTGTCCATGTACCACTCGTTCCGGAACACTCCTCGGACCCGAGCCATAAATCCTCGGCATCGGAAAGAACCTCGGTCATGGATCCACATCATGTATCACTCGTTTCGGAACACTCCTCGAACCTGAGTCACTTATTGCCCTCCGCCCGAAATTTACCTCGGACTCAAGCTTATACACCCTCCGTTCCGGAAAGAGCCTCGGACACTTGTGAGCCACTCGATTATACAAGAAACACTGTTACATCCCTCTTAATGAGCAATTATCAAGTAGTATATTATTTTCATCGAGAAGATCATATTAACTTCTCACCACAGTTGTCATTAATTTGTATCACAAGTTCATCAAGAAGATTCTATTAACTTCTGCACAATTTCACATCACAATGTATGTCTCAATGTATTTCAGTTCATTAGTATGTACGGACTATGAATAATCAACAATATCAATGTCAAACACAAGGCATTATGCCACAAGTCTTCCTAGCCATTGCCATCATGCATGAGTGTATGAATGCATAAATGAATGTAAACGTGGTAAATCAATACAAGCCAATAAAGCAACAGTGAAGGTACAAGTCACAAAGCCACAAGTCATATCAAGACTTGGATCAACTCAACCATGAAATGAAATGTCACGACCCAACCCCGTAGGCCGCGACTAGTACCCGAACTGGGCACCCGAACACACATATACATCAGAATCACAACACTGGTCTATGCGTACACAAATATCAAATGTAACGTCACACTATCGCAAACACAAATACAGATATATCAGAAGCCGGTAAGGCTGTGTTTCAAATTTATTTTATTTCCAGAAAAATTTTGGCAGAGTTTCCTTTATTTTTCTGACTATCCAAAAATAACCCTGCACGCAGAAAATACCAACAAAGGCCACACAGGGCAATGGAACAACATATATATATATACGGGCCGACAAGGCGCTATGGCGGAAACCGCCCAACACACGTATCATACAAGTCTAACCAAGCCAACTGCGTAACCCACACACGTTTATCCGGGACACTCTCAAAACAGAATGACGGAATCATATGACGGGACGAGGCCCCGCCGTACCCCGAATAGACAAATATGTACAACGTAAAGGTATATGTAAAATACGGCTCCGAAATAAAGGAGCACTTCAACAACAGAGGGTGACCTAAACTGCGGATCACCAAGTGGTGCGTCCGTACCGCGGGTACGAAACGCACCCCCGAAGAAAAGTGGGTCGACGGAATATGTACCGAGTATGAAAAGCAGGGGAATACAAGTAACATAATCATAACCGAAGTAGGAGTGCGGAAAATGAGCGTAAAATCCGTAATACTAAAGTGCTTGCATCTAAAGTATAAATTATACATAAAAAAGAAATTAGGCAAATAAAATAATCGGAATACCAAAATGCTTAGCTTTCTTTGTACAACGTTTCTATCTCATGTATGTAGAAAGTAGAACAATTTATATGGCCGACATTACCCGACCGGGTCATAATCCCGACCGTCCGTAATCACATATCATATCACACACACATACACCGCGGCCAAGAATCCGCGGCGATACCACATATACACAAATACACATATACACATATGCACATACCGCGGAAGTATCCAAATGGTCGATATCACACATACCGCGGTCAAGTATCCGGCGCAACATCATACATACCGCGGTCAAGTGTCCGGCAATATCGCACATACCGGGCCGGACTCGGCGGAGGTAATAACGAAATACACGAGCGTAAATCATAAGTAGCCATACGTATATAATTTCTTTTATTACAAACTCAACGAGTAACAACCAAATCACACCATTTCCTTTAAAACCAAAACAATAGTCAAATCGGTTCTTTTCCGAACATTACTCGAAAACATATCAAACCGAACTCTTTGTAAATCATAATCACGTGTCAAAATCACATGCATATGAGTAAATAAATAATTAAGTTGCCTTCCAAACTCCGATGACCAAATATATTTACTAACATCGGAAGGTGCGAAACAAGTTTTGATTTATCGGAATTAGTATACAAAAGTTACAACCTTAAAGAAATCATTCTTGCGTGTCAAAATGTATTATCAAACGCAATGAAGTAGTTAAAATAACTATTTTAAAGTAATCGGAGCGATGGTCAAAAGTTCTCTTTCAAAATCACACGAATATACCAAACGGAGCGACATAGGGAGATCTCCTAATGCGTGGCCCCACCTCGGTCAAATTGAGGCGGCGTACCCCAAACTATGGTCGCTAGGCCTTCGAGGTCATATACGTAGGATTCTAGGCCCTCCAATATCATTTGGGCAAACTACGGAGGTTTAAGCACTTATTGCCAAAAAAAAAGCATTTCCAAATTTAAATTCCCCTAAAAAAAA
>NW_026722874.1:0-7180 GCF_029784015.1 Lycium ferocissimum | reverse complement strand
AGCGCTTTTCCAAGAGTTGAAAGACAAGTTGACCTCACCTAGCCTTGACACTCCCCAAGGACCTGATGGTTATGTGGCAGGCTATGACGCCTGGGGCAATGACGTGTTAATGCACAAGGGAAAGTCATTGCGTATTACGCTTCAAGATACCAAGGAAACATGAAAAGAATTACCCAACTCATGATCTCGAGTTAGCCGGCAATTATTCACGCATTAAAAATATGGAGACATTATTTGTGGCGATGCATATGTCGATATCTACGATCATAAAGTCTCCAATACATCTTCAAACGTATGAGCCGAACTCTGTAGTGCAGGGTGGTTAGAATTATTGAAGGATTATGATGTTGATATTTTATACCACCTCGGAAAAGCTAATGTAGTCACCAACGCACTTAGTCGCCGTTCAATGGGCAGCTCATGAAGTTCCCGCAGAAGAAGGAGTCGATTCATGAACTCCCACCCGGTTAGGAATGCGGGAGTGCGCATAATCGACTCGTGACGCAGGAGTTAGTGTTAATGATCCTCTGCTCATCCTTGAATACGGAGATAAAAGAGCGACAATGCGAGGATCCCAAATTGGAATATTATAAAGGTGTGAAATTTCCAAGAAAAAGGTCACCATTTGAATCTACCGCAAAATACGAGTAATGACACGCTTCGGTACCATGGAGCCGCTCACAATCGACATTCGAACCCACAACTACGTTTGCAAAGTCTCTAACAGGATAATCGTAACACATAACATGCATAATCCGACTCGGGCAAAGCACTCCGGAGCAAATGGAGCTTGCCAGCATCGCGCCGGAAATTTCTCCTACAAAAGCCCTATACTCTTCCGGGTGTGCACACGCGGCATGAAACGCGACCCCGAAGAATAGGGGGGGTCGATTGACGGACATGTGCGAGTATGTAAAGCATAAATACGATAAATCGTAATCATAATCGAACGGAGGGATACGAACATAAATGCAAAAGTGGCGGAGTATCGAAATGCTTACTCATAAAACATAGGCAAATGCATAACGGAAAATATGCCATAGCCGGCCCGATTATGGGACTCGGTAAACGAGTGGTCAATTTGACCCGGCGCCACAACATATCGGAACATACTAACGTGTGCACATATCTCATAACATATCGGATGGCCATATCATATCATATCATATCAAAGTGTACATGGCAACGATGCCCACAACCCATGTACATGTATACACTCGCCTCCTCACTGATAAGCACGGCCCGAACAATGCGGTGGAAAGACGCTTGATAACATATCCCGGCCGGGCTCGGTGAAGGAAGCATTGAGGCATCCACGAGCGGAGTAGTGAGAAACTAAATGCGGACAAAAATGTACAACATATACGAGAGATCGGATGGAATAATCAAATGACATATCATGAAAAGGGTCGAACGAGCGTAGCACATACCTTTAAAGCGCGGAGGATCCTTATCAAAATAGAACTTGGATCATTTGTATATATATATCAAAATATAGAACTTATACAGAACTCAATAGCATAATTTAGATGACAAATCATACGAAGGAAATTGTGCGATGATCAAAGCGTATGACTTTCGGATGTCACGACGGATTAAGTCAGAAACAATCCTTCTAAAGTCGTTCCCATTCTTTTTTTTTGAATATAGTGTGAGACTTTTCAAAATAATTAAAACGGCTATCATCAAGTAGTTAGAAAAGTAACCAAAAGATTTCCTTTGCATTTTACTCAAAACCAAGTCAAATAAAATAATACGAAAAAACTCGGGAATAGGTAGGCCCCTCGGGTCAAATGAGGTGGCGTACACATAACACGTACTTTAGCGTCCATAATATCACTTATAAGGGTTTTAAGATGGTCGGATTCAATTTACACAAAATCTAGATATTTAAACAATTTTTCCAACTGTTTACAGATTATTTAATTCAATTTTACTGAATGGAAAAGGGGTAAATTTGGACGTTGATTCCTAAGAGTAGAGTCGTCCCCGAGATCCGAATTCAAACCTATTACATCTAGGACATGCCAAGAGAAGGAAGGGTGGAGCCTTACATACCTTGTTTGCCTTTTACGCTTGCCCAAAATTCAAATCCCGTTTCATCCAAAACCTACAAATGGTCACATTTACCAATTGCTATTCATAAGGCTTAAAGTTTCAATCTTAATCAATACTTGTCTATAAAAATTTGGGCAGCATCTCCCTATACATACAACATCCCCGAGATTCAAACTGCAAAAACAACAACAACCATACCAACAACAATATAAACAACATCAATAATCGACTAGAACGCATTCTAGCGCAAATAGTATTATTTTCCAAATAATGCAACAACTCCAAATCCAACTGTACTGTCACGCCCCCAATTTCGATGGGCGTGATGGGCACCCGACCCCATTATCGGAGCCGAGTGAACCCACAGACTCAGATTACACACATAATCTCCTTGGCATCTTTATATTAAATGCAAACAGAATTCGTAATAAATATTTTTAAAATATCCTTATCATCTTTTTCAAAATAAATAAAATCTGTAAACATACGAAAATTATCTCATTACGCAAAATAACACAGCGGCTAATGGGGCCGCTGACAGACCGACTTCTAACACCCACGACTCTGTCTGCAAAGTCTCTAACATACATCAGAACTCACAACACACAAGTACAGACTTGGCAATGCTCCGAGAAAAGCTGGAGCTTGCCAATCCGTGGATCATCTTCGCGCATAGCACGCTAACACAGGTGTACACAACGCGGCATGAAACGCGGCCCCCGAAGAACGGGGGGTCGGGGAATATGTGCGAGTATGCAAAACCGAAATGCGTAAACGAATCATAATCAAACCAGAAGTGCAGAAATACACTGACAAAACCATAATCAAAATCAAGAGTACCAACGTATCGAACGGATTCACAATCGAGTCGAACGTACGGTATGTCGATAGATCCGTGGAATCAGTCGGACGTACGAACGTATACCCGCGCGGACAGATCCGTAGTCGGGCGGATGTACGAGGTATATCGCGGTCCGTAATCGAGAGCGAACGTACGAAGTATACCAAAACGAATCCTCGTCGGAGTCGGACGTACGAACGTATACATGCATCCGTGAACGAGCGGACGTACGGGGAGATATATCAGATAGATTCGTAATCAAAATCAGAAGTATGGAGGCATAATAGGCAGAGCCTTATCAAAATCAGAGATGCAGAAGTTTGACTTACAAAATCGTCATCAGAGTCTGAATTACAAAAAATGCAGACCTTGTCCAGAATATCAAAATGCTTATTTTCAGACCACAGATTATGCATAACAGATCATATATTATCATAAGCATATGCTGATAACAGATCCGGCCCTCAAAGTGAGGGACGCGGTAATAACCCGACCCTAGTACGGACGCGGTGAACGTAACGGATCATATGCCTCCGGCCACCGTCCCCATATCATCGCATCATAATATCATATGCATAAACAGCCCGGCCCGCCTATGAGGGACGCGGTGAACAATGCGGTGGAACACGCACGATAACGAACCCGGCCCGGACGCAGTGAACAGATACATATACAGAGGCATGCGCACGATAACAGATCCTGGCCCGGGACGCAGTGAACAGATACATTGAGCCTTGCACGAGCAGAGTAGTGAGAAACCATATGCACATAAATCAAGACTCAACAGACACTTCAAATGATAAGTCATACAGAGAGGAAATCAGACGATAGTCATAGCATGTACCTTTCGGATGTTACGGCGGATTAAGTCAAAGCGGGATTCCTGAGACCGTTTGCACATACCAAATATACTAGAGGACTCAATGGAATAGTCAGGACGATCATTCACTCGTGGTCGGAACATTAGTCAATAATTTCCCTTGAATATCGCTCAAAATAAGTCAATTAGATCAATATGGAAACATCTCAAAAATTGTGGGCCCACCTCGGTCAAGTCGAGCTGGCGTACGTAAATTATGGATCATAAACCTTATGGAGTCGTTTATGAAAGTTTTAGGGCAATCTAACTCTATTTGTGAAAGTTACAAACATTTACATTACTTTGCTAACAAAATATAAAGAACCTAATTCAATTTCATTGAATGAAAAGCAGCTAAATTCAATTACGGATTTCTAGGAATAGAGTCATATCTAAGGCCCGTATCTAAGCCTATTACGTCTAGGACATGCCAAAGAAGGAAGGGAAAGACTTTGCATACCTTAGTTGCGCCTTAGGCCCGTCCAAACTCGATTCCCGTTTCGTCCAAAATCTACAAATGGTCGCATTTACCAAATGTTAAGTGTAGACTTTTGGAACTCAAATCTTAATTCAACACTTGTCTACCGAAATTTCGGCAGCACCTCCCCTATAAATGCACCATCCCCGAGAATCTAACTCGGCCAACTTCATCAACAACAATCCAGGAATTCAACCCGGCCAAATTAACAGCAACAATGCCCACATATACGATTACTAATCCAAAATCATTCAAACATGATTTAAGAACATTCCAAACAATCCATGCAACATTCAAAACAACCCAACCAATAGGCTATTCTACCCAAAATCTTCTAAACGCCATAAGAACATTTACAATACATTTCTTTCTTTCGAATTCATCAACTATGCCAACAATCCGCATGTTAACAACATTATCTTCATAAATACAAGAAACTACATTTGAAACCACAGTATGTTCTAAATCAGCCCGCAACCATTCCAACATCAATTTAAACCATCAAATTCTCTTTTTCATTAGAGAATACATATCAACAACAATCAAATTACCACATGGAAATTTGTTCATTTTTCCTACACAACATATACACCACACGGCCAAGCTCCAACTTTTACAACTTCAAATAAAATCACCACACTTTCATTGTCAACATAGAATCCACAACAACTACAACCAAACACTTAAATAAGATGATTGAATCACTACTCCTACACACATACATGCACGGCTACATACATGCACACACGGCCACTATGCCAACATCCATATTTCCATGAATTTTATCCATTTCCACATACCATAACATGAACAAACCCTTCATAACATATAAAAGAGGATGAAATCTTACCTCTCCTTCATAACTTCTCCACTTAGCTAAGGTTGAAATTTTGCACCAACGAGTGATTGTCTTGCTTCAACAATTATACCACGTTGAAGAGCATCCTTGAATTAGTAGAAATACATGAAGAACATAATTTTTGGACCAAGGATTGAAGACTTGAATTTTTTTTTTCTTCTTTTTTTTTCTTGCCTTGGCCGAATGGCCTTGGCACTTGCTCTTCATTTTTTTTTTCCTTTTCTTTCTCCCTCTCCAATCTTAAATAAGTGATGATCAAGTCATCTTTTCATATTTGCATCCTAGTCCCTCAATTATGGTCACATGCCCTTTTCTAAATTTCTCTAGAAATTTCTTAAAGTCATGGGAAAGATGACTTTTTTTTTTTTTTTTTTGTCATCATTTTCCATTTTTTTGTCATCATTTTCCATTCTTTCTTTTTTTTTTCTTTATTTTCATGAAAATGGTCTTGCCAACTCGCATTATAATAATTTTTTTGAAAATGGTCTTTCCACGTCGACTTTGAAATTTCCAAATGTACCAAATACGGACTATAACATCCTCCCCCCCTTTAGAACATTCGTCCTCGAATGTTCAACTGACCTTATGGGTGTCATAATACTCTGGGAGGGTTCCTTCTATAGCTACTCTTCCCTTTATGCCCGTTCCTTATCCTTTACCTTATTTTCCTTATAATAGAATTCCTTGACCTTTTCATGAGTCCTTGCTCCATGTCATAGGTTCCCTTTTCTGGTACTTGAAAATATGGTGATCCCTTTTCGGCCTAATATAATATGGTCTCCCCCCTTTAAGGGGCTCCTTATATGCCAACGGTTCTTCTTTTCCATTCCGTGCACAACATAGCAAAATTTCTTACCACAAGTTTTCCTTTCATTTTCCGTCGATACCATCATTCTTGCCGGCATTCCCATATCTTTCCATCCACTATTGGTCCTTTCATACATTTAGTTTACTTACTTACTTGTAATTTTTATTAACCGTGCACTTGCGTTGCAATGACATATCCGTATTTTTGAGTATTTCGCCACTCTTGTCCTTAGCACAAAATCCTTACGATTGGTACCTTCTCCTTTCTTGTTGTTTGCAGCATCGACTTGAAGTTCATAAAATATTCCTTCTAGTGTACAAATCTGTCCAATCCTTGAGTTACCCTTTTTAGGAGAGTTCTTCCACACCCGAGGCAACTGTATTAGTGTAACTACCCATTTATTTTCGTATATACCTTTCAAAAGCCGGGATCTTCTAGCATCGTCACAAGACCTGATCGTTCTTTTCTCTTACTTCACGTTCCTTGTCGTGGCCGCTATTCTTGTTATATCCCGTATTTCATACATTCGGATGTTATATCCCGTATTTCATACATTCGGATAATTCAAGAAAGTTGTGGCAAGTTAAGGACAAGATCATTTTCAAGAATTATTTTAATGTACGAGTTATTAGGAATATTATTTATGAACATTGGTGGTATGAAAAATATTGAGAAAGGCCAAGGGTAAAAAGAGAAATTTGCAAAATGGCCAATGGAAATAATGTGGAAGGTTAGGGGCAAAATGGTAATATTGAGAAAAGTTGAGGGGTAAAATGGTAATTTTACACAAGTTTCTTGAAGGAACCAAAAAGGCCATATTGTACATGACAAAAAAAAAAGAAAAGAAGAAGAATGAATGAAGGATGAAAAATGATGACTAACAAGTCATCTTTTAATTAAAGTAAAGAAATTTCTGAGAAAGGCATGTGCCCTCACATACTGAGACTTATGTATATATATATGAATGAATTCATCTTCTAATTCAAGAAAACAAAACAAGAGAAGAGAGAAAGAAGAGAAAGAGGCTCACGGCCATAGAGAGAAAAAGAGAGGAAAAAAAAAAATTCCAAGCCTTCAACTTTGATCCAAAAATTATAATTTTCTTGCATTCCTACTCAATTCAAGATTCTCTACAAAGTGGTATAATTATTTTGGCAGAAAGCTGACTTTGGTGGCAAGTGGAGAGGTTATTGGAAAAGATAAGAATTTTTATGTTTTTATTGTGTTATGAAGGTTTGTTTGTGTTGTAGTATATAGAAATGAGTAGAAACTATGGA
>NW_026722873.1:0-7469 GCF_029784015.1 Lycium ferocissimum | reverse complement strand
CATACAAAAAACCCTTTTTTGCATAACAAATATCAAAGCAATCAAACTGTATATAGCAAAGTGTCGCAAAACGCGAGGCTATCAGTTTTACACGACATCTCAAACATATACTAACGCAAGCCGACGAGGCTGCCACGGTGAATGGGATCGCCCATAACAAAATTCACACAAACTCATCTGAACAGAACTATACATAACCCACATATATGTCTACAGACCTCTAAACAGAACAACGGAAACATATGTACCTTAGACAGGCCCCGCCGTACCTCAAAATGGACATACATATATACAACAAAAGAGTCTCGTACCAAACAGGCTCCCGAACAAGGGAGCTCTCCAAGACATTTCATAGGGAATCCTTAGCTCTGCTGGTCACCACGTCGTGTGTCCGTACCGCGGGCACGAAACGCAGCCCCCTGAAAGAGATCAAGCATTTTAATGTACCGAGCATGTAAAGCATGGAATACAGGAACAAAATTGTACCTAAGTAAGGAGTATGGATAATAGTACAAATACCGTAAAAAAACCACAAAGCTTGCCTTTGAAACATAAACATGCATGTCACTATCATATCCGTACATATGCATATATAACGTGTCCCGCCTTCTTAGCCGAGGGACTCGGTAAGTAAAATCATACACATGTACCGTAACGTGTCCCGGCCCCTCTAATGAGGGACTCGTTAAAATGTAGATGCATGACGTGTCCTGCCTCCTCTAATGAGGGACTCGTGAAAAGGAATCATCATATGCCATCCCCGGGCCGCTATCCCCGTATCATCACATCATCATATCATCATATATATATATATATATATATATATATATATATATATATATATATATATATATATATATATATATATATATATATATATATATATATATATAACGTGTCCCGCCCCCTCTAGTGAGGGACTCAAAGTGAATAATGTAGTGGAATGTGCACGAATACATGTCCCGGCCGTGACTCATGGAAGTAGTTTATAGCAACAGCTCGCACGAGCAAGGTAGGAGCGAGAAACCATATGCACACAAATCATCATCCTGCATCGTCACACCCTTAATCCGATAAAGGTGATGGCACCCGACCCTTACCTAGGGCCGGGCGAACCCGCTGACTCTCATAATACTCGTAGCCATACTGGGCCCCTTAACTAAAACATGAGTACAAACTGAAGGTTTTTCGGAAAACAACAAGCTTTACACTTTTTGAATCAAATAAGCTTTCTAACATATAAAACTTATAATACAATGCGTGATAATACACTCTACATAGCCGCATACGTAACCGACATTCTGTAATTCACCTATAATCGTCCGCAAAGTCTCTAACACAGCATGAAACCGTAACATAATAATCGACTCCTACAAAGACCTTCCGGGAGAAAACGGAGCTCGCTAATCCCGCCGGAACATCTTCTACTAATATCATCACCACCCGGGTATCCGCGCTGCATGAAAACGGAAGAGCGGGAGGTCAAGATGAATATGTACCAGTATGTAAAGCATGGAAATCCGTAAAACGGGATTATAACCGAAACAAGAGTACGTAAAATGTGCATAATAAGTCGAATGCCGAACACGTATCCGTAATACAAATAGTGCATAAGGGGTACGTAAGACGGACATAATAAAAATGTATCGTTCAAAGTACTTTAGCTTTCTTTTGAAAACATTTCTCGTCTTATATGTATGTAAAATAGAACATAGCATAGTAATCGACATTAACCGACGTGATTCGCCTAAACCAATGTGGGATTCGCCTAAACCAAAGGCGTGAACGTGCCTCGCCACCGGGTTTGCCCCACTCATTGTTTGACCCACCATTAGGTTTGCTCCACCACCGCTTTCGAAAACCAATGTATCCTATTCTCGTATTACATGTATATGTCATATCATCACATTAAACAGAATCATCATATTATCATATCATCAGATTAAATAGAGTCATCATATTACCGTATCATCAGAACATATTCATTTTATTATCCGATCATCACATTATCAAATCATCATGTCATCAGATCGTCAGATTATCATAGCATATGCCCTATGCGGCCCATAATGGACCCGGCGCGGACGGAACGGGTCGCCCTCTCGCCTTTGGGCGCCACAACTCATCATACTTCGAAGTTTTCATATCTACGTATCTCCGTCACACATCATATCATATAATCACCGTACTGTGCCAAAAGGGGCAAGGACGGACACATCATAACACCATAATATTAGTCGCTCATCATACTTAGGAAGCTCATCATACTTCGCATTGTGCGCACGATAGTACCGGCCCGGGACTCGGCGAAGGAAGTAACAATAATATGCACGAGTAGAATCGTGGGATCTATATGCAACCCACAACATTTATACAGACTTAACAGAATAATCAAACAAATTATCATTTACGAGCCAATGGCTTTAGTCAAATCAAATCTCTTCCGGATATTACTCGGAACATATCAAATGAAACTTTATCAATAATAGTTACGTATCCAAATCATGTGCATACCAATTCTAATTTCGTGCATTTACACAGATTCCATGAAACAATCAAAACAAATTACCATTTAAACCAAGCCAATAGTCATAGTCAAGTCCAGATTCTCCCGAATATTTCGAACGCATTTAAACAAGTAACTTTAGCCATCATAGTTACATATCAAAATCATATACATACAAATCCTCATTTTAGACTTATCGCATAAGTGAGTAATCATATTCTAAGTCGGTTATTAACCATATTAAGTTCTTTTAACAAGTTGCTAGAACTATACAAAGGAACGTCTTGCGGGCCCACAGACAAGTACTCAACCGATCCGGGCCCACCCGTGGAATTTAAGATCATCATACGCTACCGAACCTCCTACGGACATATCGAAGCGATCCGAGCCTTCCTATGGAAGTTACGGACGTTCGTAGTTACCGACCCTTTTTCGAACATAATCTTTCATACACATTCATATTTGATCATACAAAGGGCATAAGAATCATAATTTGACTACATTATGAATACGGATATCAAGAAGCAAATAAGGATCATGAACATGCTTGTATCGGAGGAGTAGAATTACCTCGGGGATCATATCATAGCCTATTTACACTAAGACATGCCAAAGAAAGAAAGTGAGCTTTACATACCTCGTCGCTTCCTACGCTAACTTAACTTTGGCCTCAACTTCTCAAAATCTACAACAACGTCGTTAAGCACCGAACATTAGTCATAAGCACGCAGAAGTTCAATTCCAAGCCATCACTTTGTCTACGTAAATTTTGGCAAGACCTCCCTATAATTCCAACACCCCGAGAATTCAACTCGGTCAATATCAACAACAATACCAACAACCACATCAACAACATCAATAAGCAATTCCAAACGCATTCTAACATTAATAACTCCTTTCCACATAATTCGACGACATTCATTCACATTCAATTTACTTCGTACATACAAGCCGACATCAATGCTCGCATATTCATAACTAACCCACGATCACTTAACAAAATTCAAGAACACTTTGGACAATTCACAATGTATTCAAATCAGCCCAATCAACACATAACATGCCTCCCGAAGCACTCCAGGTTCAAGGGAACAACCCAACACATTTTCTTCCTTCCGAGTTCATGAGCTACATTAATTGTTATATCCCGTGTTTTTGCACGTTCAGGAAATTTGGACACAATTGTGATTTGTAAGAATAAGACCATGCTTTGGTTTTATGAGGTGTGTATGTTGTTACTTATGAAAAATATTAGTGTGGAAATCTGGAGGAAGGCCAAGGGCAAAATTGGAATTTCGGAAATTAGTTTCGGGAATTACAAAACAAGAATTTTAACCAATTGGGCTCAAAGGAATAAGAGGAAGAAATGAGGCCCAAAAGAGAGGGGGTGGCCGGCCACTTATGGCCCAAGCCCACCAAAAATTTATTAAATTTGCCATGTGCTAATTAATATAAGGATTATTATCCTTAGAAACTTCAAGAAAGCAAGGGAGAAATCAAGAAGAAAGAAAGAAAGGCCTTCGGCCATGGAGAGAAAGAGAGAAAAAAAAAAATTCTTGGAGCCTCAACCTTTAATGCAAAAATCTCATCCTTCTTGAATTCTTGACAAGTGAAAGACGCTCTTCGACGTGGTATAATTGGTTAAGTAAGAGAACTACGTTTACAAGTAGTTGAAATTTCAAGAAAGAGGTGAGAATTCTATTCTTTTGTATTATGGAATAAGTATGCATGTTATAATGATTGGAATTGAATGAGCATTATGGAATTGGGAGTGTGTGTGGTGTGAGCCGTGTATATGTGTGTATGTATGTGTGGCCGTGTGGTGTATTATGTGTAGGAGAAGTAATTGAATTTGTTTGATATGTTAATTGTGTTATTATGATATTATGGAGCGAATGGAAATTAGGGAATTATGATGTGTGTGTGTGCATGGCCGTGTGGTGTCTTGCATGGAAGGGAGATGGATCAAAGTATTTAGTATGTTAATTGTGTTGTAGAAGTCTTGTGATAAAAATGGAAGGTTAATGATTCTAGTTGGCATGAGAAAAATTGTGGTTAAGTTGTTGTCGGAAAGTATGTGATTTCATTATAGTTTATGTAATTATAAGAATTGAGGTTGTAAGATGCTAATGGTGATTACTGTAAATGAAGTTGGAAGACAAAAATGTGTTATGGAAATTTATGTTGAAAAATTAAAAGTTTGGATGCATTATGGCCTTGATGGAAACATTTGCATATTTAGTATATTTTGTGAATATTTATGGAAATGGTATGAAATGTCTCCGAAGTGTATTTGAATGGTTTTGGATTAGTAAATAAATATGAGAACGTTGACATGAAGTTGGAAGTGTGAAGTCGGAATGGAAACTATTGCATTAGGTCGGAAAGTTGACTAGTTGCGTTATGTTGTGATTGTTAATGTTATTGATGTTGTTGTTGGGATGTCGTTGGTTGTTTTGAGCCGAGTTGAATCTCGGGGGTGTCGTATTTATAGGGGAAGTGCTGCCGAAATTTCGGTAGCCAAATAGAAACCAAAGATTGAAATGTCAACTTGCATGAATAGTAATTGGTAAAGATGACCATTTGCAGATTTTCGACGAAACGGGATCGGAATTTTGACGAGCTTAACAAGCGCGAAAGGTATGTAAAGCTCACCTTTTCTTCATATGGCATGTCCTAGGCCTACTAGGCCGAAAACGGAACCTCGGGACTAATTCTCGCTCCTAGAAATCCGAGGTTGATTTTGGTCACTATTCATTCAATACGATTAAACTATAAACTTCATGTTTGATTAAAAGAATGCCTAATCTTCGTGACTTTTTGCAAATGAATCCGAATCGCTCCGAAACTTCTATAGACAACTTTATGGAGCCAAATGGTTGTAAATTATGTTCGCCGCCTCGCTGACCCGAGGTGGGCCCGCAAGTCCCGAGACTTCCCTTATTTGGTTTGTCTGACTTACTTTCGTACGATATGAAAAGGAAGCGTCTGCTTATGACTCTAAGGTCCGTTTGAAATGTCTTATTATGTTATTTGGACGCTCATCCCTATGAGCGCTACTATATTTTCCGAAAATAACTTACGATACGTTTTTGAAAAAAATTGATAACTAAAAATCCGTAATTTTGATATATTGGTTCTGATTAACTCGATACCTATTTTGAGCCTCCTGAGGCCGATGTATAAGTATATGACATTATGTGTTGAGTCTGGAGATTTACTTCTAATATGCATATGATTTCTGCACTACTCTGTTCGTGCCGATTATTATGATTTCGTTCGCCGCACCCGGCCGGTTTTGTGATCGTGCGCTCTATGACATATTCGGCAAGCATGATGTGTTACGATCTCCGAGGCCTCGCCATAGGCCGGTTACCGTCTATGGTGTTATGATGTGATATGGCTTCGTTATGTTTGACGATGTGATGTGTGTGATATTATGATTTGTTCGGAGATGTACGGAGATTTGAAAGCTTCCGGAGTATGATGTGTTGTGGCACCGTCGTGGGTGACCACGTTCCCGAGCCTTATGCACGATTTTTATTTGCATTCCGCACATCCGCATTCCGTATGTGTTTGGGTCTGTTACTTCGTATTTGTTCGCTTCTTCTCACTCCTTTTATGATTTGGATTACCGTACCTTCTCGCTTTACATACTCGCACTTTTTCCGTACCGACCCCCTTTCGTGGGGGCCGCGTTTCATGCCGCGCGTGGCTGTGCGCTCGGTTGGGTGATTTCCCGCTTAGGCTACCTATTCGCTACATCGGAGTGCTCCCCGATCCGAGCCCACATTTGGTATATATGCTCGCTTTGGATGTTCCGTACATTTGCTACTGTTTGGGCACGGCGGGGCCTCCGTCCCGTCATATGTTCGTATGTCCGTTTCCGTTTGTAGAGGCCTCGTAGTCATGTTTGTGGGTCGCGGGTCCGGGCCTGGCTGTGTGTGGTTTCGGTTCGTCTATATATGATTTCGATTTGCGTCCTTAAGTGGCCCCGTATGCTACTATGGCCGATATGGCCCATCTGTTTGCATGAGTGTGTCTGGGCGATGTACATTCCGCCAACTTTGATTCCGATGTGATGTTTGACACGGCGACCGCTTAGGACAGCATTTGTATGATGTCAGTTTTCGATTATCGGTCCGAATAATGTCTGTTAAATCCGATCGCGTGGTATTTTGATGATTTGATTTGTAAGTCTGTTCGGGTGCTTGGGTAGGGCACCACCACTACCACTGAGTCGGGTCGTGACATTAATAATCCATTACTCCCATAAATTCGATAAACTTTATAAAATCCCTAGCAATCCGCAAACAATCATAACTCCACTTAGAATCATTAAACTTTCATTTTCATCACATAATTCACAACACAACAATCAAAATACCAAATTGAATTAATTCTTCATTCCTTCACCATGCAACATATGCACGACCAAAACACACACACGGCCACAATGCACCACACCATAACTTCATGAGTTTCATTCGTCTCTATATATCACAACATGCACAAGCCATCCATGAGACATGAAAAATAAGATTGAACCATACCTTTTCCATTCCACTTTCCATTCGGCTAGAGTTGGGTTTTACACAATAATTGGTTTGCTTGCTCCATCAACTCCTCCATGACGTTTTACACCTTCTAAGGGGCCGAAACACATGAACAAAATATTTTTGATCAACCCACCACGGGCCTTGTTGGTTATGGTCTTGCCGAATGGCCTTTCCATTTCTTTCCTTCATATTTCTTGAACTTTCTTGAATGGGAAATGATGACTTATGTCTTATGTTTCCTCACTTGTACATATATATATATATATAGCTATAGGCACATGACTAATCATGTGCACTCTTGGCCGTTTTTTTCCTTCTTCTTTTTTCTCCCTTTTTCTCTAATTTTCTAGAAATTTCCTTAAGTGAAAATGACAAAGATGATTTAATTATCATCCTATGCTTCC
>NW_026722872.1:0-6509 GCF_029784015.1 Lycium ferocissimum | reverse complement strand
GAACGTGTGCTTTAAAAGGGGGAAAACGAAATAGAATAGTTAAACAAAAGTTTTTTGGATAGTCCTTTCTTTCTAAGGCATAATCTTGGGCATGATTTTCCTCCTTCTTAAAGAATTTCCCATCTTAAGAAAAAAAGGTCTTGCAGAAAGCCTAGAGATAAGAGATACGCTAGGTAAGATAATGATGATAAGCTTAAGTCTAAAGTTTCTAGAGTCCATGATATGAGTTCCAAAAAGCTAATGAGTATCTATAATCTTTTGAGTTGATCTTATATCCTCACCTTATTTTCCCCCTTAAAGGAAAAGGAATTTTTTGAATCCCCCATAATTAATCGGGGGTTCCGACCATGTCCCCATAAAGTATAGTTGCTTTGGTTTCCTCTATTAGATGGAAAAATTATGATAAGTCCCCGGGATGAAACACCCCCTATATGGCCGGGGGGGCCCGCGGCGGGGACGTATCCCCGGAAAAACGGGAAGACCCCCTAGGGGGCGGGAGATGGTACCCCGGGGGGGAGGCCGGACGCGGGAAAGAAATGATTATCACACCGTACCTTAGGTCGGGCGCTTATCATATATGCATACACAAATGATGTTATAAGTAACCCGCGCATTATTTTTTTTATGATTACGGCGATTGCTACTCTTTTCCCTCCTCTTTTTTGATGTTTCATTATTGTTTATGCCAATAGGACAATTTTTTCCCCATTTATTTTTTTTGGCGTGTTCATGGGGTGACGGGAGGGACCCGGACTGAGGGCTTTGGGGTTTGAGAATTTTTCCGGAGGTCCTTGTTTATTTTTTTGGAATATGTATATGTATGTTTTGGGCAACGGGTCTGTGCCCCTTCCCGCTTAGAGAGGCTGATCGGAGTGGGGATAGTCCCAAAAAATTTTTTATATATATATATATATATATATTGATAGGAAGGGGGCTGTTTTAAAGTGAATATGTTTAAAAGATAATAGTTTTCCATGATTTGACTGAAATGAATGAACGAGAGAGTAGAAAGAGGTGCCTGGAACCCCGGGGCCGCCGCCCTGTCGGGTCGTGACACTTCTTTAACCTTATAGTGGTTTCATGGCCTTTCCGAGCTTACATTTATTGCTTACGTACGTGAACGACGCGAAAAGTACGAGGTGTAACATCCTCAACCCCCTTAAGGGCATTCGTCTCAAATGTAAGGGCGTATATGGGCACAACCACCATTAGAAAATCTTGGGAAGTTTCGATAGAGTATCCCCAATGCATACGACTATCCAAGCTCTGTCAACAAATAGAAAAGTCTCAATCTCGCCACACCGGAGCCATACAATTTTAACAAATCCAAACCATTTGATCTCGTACGGATCATGAACATTAATCCTAGTACAAACTCATTTTATATACCGAATTCCCTTCTATTATACCATGCTCTCTTCATGAGTATCATCTATATACGAGGCAGGAGGTTAATATCATTCCGTAACATATATAATCTATCATCGTACATAGAACTTCTTGGACTGTGATGATGATCTTTAGACTTCCTTTGTCCCTTGCTTCTCCATTTAGATCGACTTTAACCTGCATCCTCCATCGCTTTACCGAAGGAATCTCCCCTTGCATTTTCTCAACATAGAGTCCAGGAACTAGAATGAGTGAACAAATTCTAACTCCGAGGGAAACTTCAACTCACATACTAGTAGGTCTATCCTTCGATAATCTAATTTGGCCCACTGCATTTTGGGCAGAACTTTCCCTTTTATGTCAATTCTCATTATGCCCTTCATAGGTGAAATCCTTAAATGGATCAATTATAAACTCGGATTTTAAATTTCACCGCCACACATCTGAATATGATTCCGATGATTTTTGACGGTCGATAATTACTCCGAATAGGGTTAACCTTCTCTATAGCTTGATGCACTATTGTCAGGTTTGAATAATAGATAACCCCGTCTTTCCGAGCTCAAATCATCCTATAAAGAATCTGCATCTCTACTCATACAATACCTTATAAGGTATTAGTTTTGTGATGGCATAATAACTATTGTTGTACGCACTTGTTAAGTGGTAGCGATTATTCCAACTTCCTTTGAGGTCCAAACACACGATCGCAACATAGCTTTGAGCGTTTGAATTGTGCGCTCTACTTGACGGTTCATCGCAAAGATGAGCTTAAGATTAACTTGTGTACCCAAATTCCTTGGAAGGTCCTTCGGAAGTCAGCGTAACCGAGCACCCCTAATGGATGCAATAGAGTCGAGAATACCTTGTAATATATCTCCTTGACATTTGGTCTTTCGAAATCTTCGGTCAGATACATAATCTCGAATGGTAAGAGGTGAGCCGATTTTGTTAGCCTATTTACAATCACCCATATAACATTGAATTTGTGTTAAAATGAGGTAAACCGTAACCAAACCATGTTAATCTTTTCTCGTCCCGCATCGGGAGTTTCTATAATTTGCACTAATCCATGGAGTTTCTAATGTGCCATCTTAACTCGTTTTCTATTAGAATATAGAGTCACGAATCTCGCAATATTTCTCTTCATATCACTGCCAACATATCTCCTTAATATCATGATACACCTTCGTCGATTCAGGATATATATGATATCGCCAATAATATTTTTTGTCATGATCTTATTCCTCCATCCCTTCATAGTGAACACACTCGACCGATACTTTAGGACTCCACTTTTCATCAAACTTTTTAGCCACAGGTTTCTTTTGTTGAATACCCTCTTTGTCTTTCTTGACAAAAGATCTTCACACTAATGTTCCTTAACATGGGCTGATTCTACTGTATTTTAAAGGACGACACCCGTCATTTGAGCTCATAAATTGGACCTCAAAGCTGTTACTGAAGAAGCTTATTAGTCATTTCTCCCTTTTGGATTGTCCATATTCAAGTATCCATAACGTACGGCTTAACGTATTCGTACAACACTGATTATGTCTCTTCTATTTAAAGGTGATAGTGACTTCTGTGATCCGCTAATACCAACCAAACATCATAGTTGAAACTGGTATAAATCACCAGCGACTTCCTTTCTTGATTGTTCTAACATTCTTCACCAATTACACATTAGTTCGTTCCTTCCTAGACCCTTTGTACATATATGACTCCCAGCAGCATCATCGATTTCAGATCCCACATTCCTTTATACGATAAACAATAAGTCCTTAACTTATTTCTTTGCCAGTCACACTTAAAATTCTACAAGTCCGATGTTGGCAGACAAATCATCTTTATATTAGATTTTAATGATTTTATTTCATCCTTACCCTAGAAATATTATATCAAGATATAATTTCTCTACCTACTTAAGTCATCTCAACTTGTCTTGCCATTGCTTTTACCGAGATGTTTCCGCGGTGAAACTAAAGTTCGCGTATGTATTTTAATTGTACCATTACGTATGCTTCCTTGGATCACCTTTAACTTCTTATCAATCATAATTAGACCCTTTTCTAGCTCTTTATCGATCCTTCAATCGCCTTGTAGCAACTTCTCATTTTCAAGCATTTTCCCGGAATTTTTTATCTCGGCTCACTTATCCCTTCTCAAATTTCCCAAACTATCGTGTTGTCCCTCGTTTTTCCCCCTCCCCCCCGAAGTCATTGGCCCCGTTTTTTCTTTGTACTCCCCATTATTCTAATATCTTATCCCCCCCGGGGTTACGTAGATCCATTTTACTCCCATCTATTGTGTTGGGTTTTTATCCTTTCTATTAAGGGTGCATTTTCGGCGGGTGTCATGCCCTTTATATCCCGTATTTTGTCTTGGGACTTCCCAAGTAACCATGAAAAGTTAAGGACAAGACTTTTCCCGGGATCGGGGTTAAATTTTTGACCTGATTTTTTTTTTAAGGCAAAAGTTGTTAGAATTTATTAATAAATATTAAGAAAAATTTGGGGTTAAAAGTTAATTTTAAAAGTTGATAATTCATGAACAAAAGGGGCCCAGTAGCCGTGTGATATATGGGGGCCGGGGCCATGATGTTTTATATATGAAAAAAGATAATATTAATCCATTATTCTTTACAAACCTTAAAACCCTTTGGAAAATATGGAAAGAGGGGAAACTATTCGGCCATAGTTGGCCGAATTTGAACCCAAAATCTTCTACAAAAATATTTTCTTGGAATTAACCAATTGGAAGGTCCTTTTTAACGTGAGATAGTTTTGAAGTCAAAAAACCCATTCTTTTTATCATTTGAAACCCTGCCAAGTTGGAAGTTAGGGGAAGAGGTAAGGTTTAATCTTTTTTTTCATATGTTATGGATGGTTTGCATTTGTAGTGTGTAGAAATGAATGAAAACGGGTTGGTGTTTTGGTGGCCGAATATGGCCCCCTTGGTAGGAAAGGAATGAATTAATTTGATGTTATTTTGGTTGTTGTTATTAGGGATTCTATGATGATAATGAAATTTTAATGATTCAAGTTGAAGTGAAATCGTTTTTCTTTTTTTTGAAGCTAATGTAATCCTAATATAGTTTCTTGCATTTATAGAATAATGGCTAATGTGTGGATTTTTGAGTTCTTTTTTTAAGAAAAAAATGTTTTTGTTTTCATGTTGATTGGGAAGGTTTCTGGGTGGGGGTTTTGTTAGGATGTTTTGAATATTGTGTGGGTTGTTTAAAGTTTTTTGAATTTTGTTTGAATGATCTCGGATTAGTACTTGAACATGTGACTTTTAGGTTGGGTTTAAATGTATGTAGTTGAATTAACATAAATGGAATGTTGCAATTATGTAAAAAAGAGTTATTAACGTTAAAATGCGTTTTGAATTGATTGTTGATGTTGTTAACATGATTGTTGGTATTTTTTTGATGATTTGGCCGAGTTGAATTTCGGGGGTTTTTTGAATTTATAGGGGGAAAGCCCCAAAATTTTTATAGATAAAGGTAGCGGGGTTGGGTTCCTATGCCGACTAATGTTTGGTACCTAATGACGTGATTGTAGATCTTGGGAAGCCCGAGACTTAAGTTCGGGTTGCTTAGAAACGGGGGGTATGTAAAGCCTAACCTTTCTTTCTTTTGGCATGTCTTAGTTGTAGGTGGTATGATACGAGCCTCGGGGGAATTTTTCTTGATCCGAGCAGTCTTTCGATTCTTATTCACTTTTTTCCGGTTTTTAAAATGGTCGAACTATGGTCCTTAAGCCTTTTGTATGATTGGATAATAAATGCGCATAAAAATTTTGTTCTTAAAGGTTCGTAACAGAAACCGTAACTTTCATAGCGAGCTCGAATCGCTTTAAACGTTTTAGGTTTTTAAAAGAATAATATCTCCAAATTTCATAGGGGGCTATTGGTTTGATACTTGTCCGTGGGCCCCCAGACTTTTCTATGATTGGTTCTAACGACTTTGAAAGAACTTAATGTGACTATCGTCTTAACCCCCACGTCGATTACTTCCTTGGGGTTTTAATAGATTTTATGTAGGTTGCCCGACTCGCTCGTGCATCCGTTGTATCTTTCACCAGTCCGGGCCTTTGTCGTCGTCGCACTATGTTATATTATATGATTTTTCCGGTTTGCCGAGCCCCCCCACCCCCAAACCCTTTGTGGGGGTGAGGGGCCCCCACTTCTCGGGGTCAGCGAACCCTTAAACGTCAACTCAAAATTTTTTTTTTTTTTTTTTTAAAATTTAGAATTAAAATTTAAATGAAATACCAAAATCGACACGTAGCTCGGGCATTTAAAACATGATATATAACATACGACATAAAACAAGGCAGCCAAAAAGGGGCCCCCGCCATTTCGTAAAAAAATAATGGGCCCACATCCAAACGGAACCAGACTCCCCCTGTTGGACTTAAAGAGTAGACCCCCAAATATATACACAACATTATACCAAAACGAACGCCTCGGGGCAAAAAAGGCTCGACCCCAATCGGCCTTCCCCCAACTGATTGGGGCGGCCCGAACTCGGGAGAAACGCGCCCCAAGAAAAGGGGCGCGGGTAGCTTGAATTTAAAAAAACCTTTTAAACAAAAAATAGGAAAGTACAAGAAGCTTTAGGTTACGACATGAATTAAATATTTAAATAAAATAGTCCCCCTTTGGACCCGCTTTCCGGGCCCAATAATAATAAAATAATAGTAATAAAATAGAAAATTAATAATAGTAGTTTAAACCCCCGGGTTACGTTCCGACATACGTCTATCCCCCCTTCGGAACGGTGGAAAAAAAGATCCCCCGGGGTGCCCGGCCAACATACGTCTATCCGGCCCCCCCATGGGGCCCCCCACATAATCCTACCCCGGAAATAATAATAGTAGTAAGAATAATAAAATCTCCACCCCACGGAGTGGTTTTGTACGCACCCCCTTGGATGGTTTTGAAAAGCCTTAGAAAATAATATATCACACCCCCCTTTGGAGTGGTTTTAGAAAAATCAAAAATAAGATATCACCTCCGACGGTTTTTTAAAAGTTTTATAAAATAGCACTCCCTTGAGTGGTTTTTAAAAGTTTTATAAAAAATCACTTAATAGAGTCATTTATAAAATTCCA
>NW_026722871.1:0-7233 GCF_029784015.1 Lycium ferocissimum | reverse complement strand
GGTTTTCTTTCCATTCTCTAATCCGTTGTTTTATACCTTCATATATATATATATATATATATATATATATATATATATATATATATCTTGCATCTTATCAGGGCCGTTTCCCATGACGTATAACCACGATGATTTACATGTAGGATCTTAACATTCTCTTCTTAAATTTTCGTAATCAACGCACCAACGAGGCATAGCAATCCGAATAAGGATGTATTTCACTTAGCTCCTTTGGCAATTATGATTCGGTGTCTAACTTCGCTCCAATTTACACTTTTCTTAAAACCCACCATCTTGTTTTTCTCTGTTCTCAAGGGTCCAAGTCTCACCTGTACCACTAACACCACTTCTTGCCTCATACTCCACTACTTTTATGTCGCGTTCAACATTGGTTCCGAACCCAATCATAATCATGTCGTATTTGTCATCGCTAGTAGCTTCGCTTTATCGCTCACATCATCGTACGACAACTCGTAATTCATGGCCACATTCTTTTTGTACTTTACTCGTTACGCCTTAGTGGAGTATATTCGTAAGAATTGCGTTTCCCCTTTACTCATATCACAACTTATTTCTTAAGCACACATACTTCGTATATCTCCTCTTCCTTCTTTGTCAGTACTTATTTCTCTACATTCTTTTCTCCTCGACTTATCTCATTACCTCCCCTTTCATAATCAATCCTTTATTCCTTACCATAGGATCCTTTGTGCCCAGCTTCCAATGCATTTACGATACCACTTTTGTCACGACCCGAGCCACGGGCCGCGGCGACGTGTCGGGCTAACCACCGAACACCACTCACTTACCTTATCTGCTTTATTATTCATACTATATGCTCATAATCACATAAAGCTGTCATTTCTGAAATACATTAGCCTCTCTTATAAACATAAGACCTTCGGCTATCAAAATAATATATATATACATATACATACAAGCCATGGGACCCGGACTACCCACCATTGCATATCTACGAGCCTCTACCGGAGTACTAGACATATGGACGGGACGGGACCCCGTCGTGCCCGAAATATATATACACAAAAGGGCCTCGAAATAGCACCTCAGGAATAAGGAGGGCTCCGGTATGTCTGCTGATAGCTCCTATGGATCTGCAACGTCTCCTGTCTACGTAGGCATGAACACGAGCGTCCAAAGAAAAAGGACGTCGGTCTACGAATATTATGCGAGTATGTAAGGCATAAATAATAATAGAACATCTTGAAATGGGGGAGAGCAATCGATGAGGGGAGCAGCTTTGTCTTGTTATGTCCTTAAAAGAAATAGTTCATCTTGACTTACTCTCATAAACATCATCATGTCATGTATGCATAAGTGTATAGGCTGAGCCATGTAGGTGCGGTGTGATATTTAATAACATTAGCAATAGCCTTTGCGTCCGGGCCTCCCGTCGGGGTATCATCTCATGCCGTCACTAGTGTGTTGCCCGTACACGTTTGTACTTAGTGTATAGCTGCCCGGCCGTATAGGCGCGGTGTGAAATCATCATATGCTCATTACAACATGCTCATTATATGCTCATTATAACATGCTCATTATATTCTCATTATAACGTGCTCATGATAGAATACTTGTAGAAATACATGCATAGAGATTCATAGATATTTATACTTTATCGGGGTGACCCGATTTCATTATGGAGCATTTATGGGCATTCTGCCTCACCTTGAAGGAACAAACATAAGGTGAGTGTGAATGATGATCAACATCAATGGCTATGGATAGCTTCATTAGCTTAACAAGAGCATCCTATCATAGACTATAGCATCTCTAGGCTTAACTTGACATTATCGTTATCATACTTGCCTTGTCTCTTTTCTCTTATCTTACACGTCTACGACTCCTTTATGTTCATAGACTCATCGTCATTACCATCGTACTCATAATATATCTCTTTCTCTCTCTCGTATGGCTATTCGTGAACGTAGACTTTAGCTCTTCGGAAATTAGGAGACTCATGGATAAGGAGGAAAATCATGCCTTGAAAGGAAAGAAACGAACACCATAACTAGATTCAGCAACGATAAGTAATAGTAAAGGGTCGTATGAAGGTCAGTAACTCGTAGGAATCTTGTGCCATAAGTTTTAGGATCTCTAGACTTGGGCTCATCATCATATTCACAACATACCTTCTTAACTTCATCTCACGAGAGCTCCTTATGACATAGACTCATCATTCCGATACATACATATGTAGAGGTCATAGAAAAAGATAGGAGGATTCATACCCGTAGAGTCGTACCTTAGAAAGAAAGATTGAGCCTTACATACCCTTTGTCGTTTATATACTCGATTGCTTGCATCTTCTTTCAATGCACTCGTTAATACCTTTCCACGAGATTCGTATCAACATTAGTTGGACAATCATGAGAGCGTACTTACTAAAGTTATAGAAAATTGGGCAGCGTTTCCTTTGTTTATACTGCACTTTCCACCATATTCTACATCAACCCTCAACTTTCATATCAACGATCACACATACCATAGCAATAAGCATAATCCATTTCGCATTATCCACACTTAGGAATTTCACTCCAAATTCTCCATATTCATGACCGAAAATCACCTTCATGTTCTTTCACATACAACACTTACTTCATGTTCTAAATGTCATTTGTAACGTATTCATAGTCTCAATATATCAATATTCGCAACTCAAACCAAACTTCTATTCATAACCAACACTATTGTCACATTTATGACCCATTTCATGTATTCTTTGGTAATTCAAGTGTTTCAACTTAGTAGTACTTTAAACATCATGAAAATACCATAAAACATACCTTAGATGATGGAGGAACAAGCCTTGGATGACAATACATACTTTTGCACCAAAACCACTAGTTCACCCTTTCTTGAATTTCTTGGTTTAGATGACTTCCATGAGGTTTCCTTCGATTGATTCACTAGATTCTTGTTGTTGATCCTTGTTTTTCCTTGGTTTTTCTTGTGGATGAAATGTGTGGAAGGTTCTAGAGGGTTTGAGAGAGATGGAGGGGTATGGAATGAAAGAAATGAAGTGGGAACTCGTTTATATAATTGAACCAAGTTCAGCCCGTCGGGAGTTCCGGGGAATGTTCCACGGTCCGTGGAACCAAGTGTCGTCGTGAAACTGGTCGTAGTTCACGACCAGCCAGCTTCCTCTGCGGGAGTTCCACGGACCATCCACGGTCGTGGAATATTATATGGGCCGTGGAAGTGGTCGTGGAAATCACACCTTCACCAAAGTTGTTCCCGTCGCTTCGTTTGATCTCCAATCCTTATGGAACCTTCTTAGCACTTGTTTATCACTTCATTAGCAATCTACAGAATGTCATAACTCTTCTCCAAGACATCCTTGAGACATTATTAGTTCAATACTCGTAATTTGCCCAACACACTCAACTTATAATCCGTTGTTCTTAACAACCTTCCTTCCTTAACTCGAATGTCTTTCAAATCTTATTTAAGGTTGTCAAAAGCCATTACTTACTCATCGAAACCTCGCATACTTTATGCTCTTCATTAGCCTGTTCACTGTGCATCAACGAAATTTTTTTTCGAGGTGTAACAACTTTCTTCCTCTTTCTATATTTCTTTTTAGTTGTCTTTATAATTCATTCATACATTGCTTCTTTACTTATTCATATATATTGTCTTTACATTTATTTACTTGCATTGTCTTTATATTTTTTTATCTATATTATTTTTACATTTATTTATTTACATTGTGTCTTTAAATTTCCTCATATATTGTTTCTATATTTTTGTATTCCCTATACATTTTTCTTTACATTTTACATACATTTTCCTCATACTCTCCACACTTTTCCTTTATATTATCTTACATCTATCTATTCTTTTATATATATTTTTATACACATATGTTATATACATATACATGTACATATTTACATTACTTAACTACTAAGAAAAGAAGGGAGAAACTTTTCATTAAAAGGAATGCACTTATTGTCTCTACATTTTTTATGCATTATCTTTTGCTATATTGTCTCTACAACTTTTTTTTATTTTCAATACATGTATACATTGTCAAGTATTTTCTTACACTTTTGTCAATACCATCACACTACATGCTTATTTTTTTTTCTATATATTTTGCTATTTACATTTACTCTACATTGGCTATACATCATATTTATATTTACCTATATTTTCTTTTTATTCTTATGTTCTTTTTACATAAATCATCCACCTATACATTTGTTACATTACATACACTACACTAATCTTAGGGTCAAATCAAGTTTCATCATTCTTTTATCAAATCATGTTTTCAAAAACTTTATGTCAAATCAAATTTTCAATAACTTTTTGTCAAACTACTTTTTCAAGGACTTTGGTCACATTATTTTTTAAAAGAATCTTTATCAACTCACTTTTTAAAGACTTTATGTCACATACCTTACTTTTTGACTTTTTCAAATTAGTTTAACTAATACTTTTTCTTTCATCTTGCAATTTATTACAAATACTACACTTTTGGCCGATGAAGAAATTTTCGTCGATTTCCAAGGCCTCCCATGTACAAAAGACGGGTTTTTTATGTTAAGTTCATTTATTATTTTTTTAATTCATTTGATAGTTATTTAATCTCTTACTAACATTTTTACCAAGTGCTTATATAGGTACGGGGAAATACATCTCAAAGACGATACTCGGAAGGCAGCCGAATCACTGTTTGTATTTACTTTCCGCGTTCTTTAAACTTGTACCTAACATAAACTCGTCCTATAGTGGAAATATTATTTTGAATGTCCGGTGTAGATATTTATTTACTTATCATCTTGCATGCTTAATTTAAAGCTTGTCGTTCGCTTTAGGCAAGAATTAGGCCGTCAATACTTTCATAAATAGATTAAATTGACTTGGTATAAATGCTTTGTTAATTAATTCACACTTTTGGCGTTTAGGCAAAGATAATAGTTCATCCTTTATTTTTTATACAATTTTAACACACATTTTCCATACACTTTTAATACACATTTTTTACAACATACATTTTACATTCTTTCGTACACACTAATATACCTTTTATTCAAGTTATATCCACATTATTGACGCTTGGTACTTATTAGGCTATCCATTTAAAATCTTTTATTCTTTAAAGACATTATACCTTTTCACTCATTTTTATACATAATTTCTTATATTTATTTTTTACCAATACTTTTTTTTTCAATTCGTTTGTTCCCTATTCTTTTGGTGGAATATTCATTAAATAAACACTCTTTTACGAAACGATAGAAATAAGTCAAATCGACTTCACTTTTTTTTGGATTCCTTTATTATATAAGATTTTTACACCAATGAATACTCGGGGCATTCCTTTTACATTCTTTATTCACTGATATACCTAGTTATACAATTCTTCATATATTTTATGTTTGATATACACCTTTATAATTGAAATACATTTTCTATATGTTTAATTTACATACATTTTTTATACATAGACACACAGTCCTTATTATATTTGATATACCTATTTTACATACTCTTATATCTTTTATACATTCTTTATATAGTTGTATACATTCTTTATAGTAACGGATATACATTCTTGGTACTAACAGATATACTTTTATATTTACGAGGTACACTCTCTTTATACTCTTTTATATATTCTTTTTTACTATACATTCTTTATGAATACTTGATACTTGATATAAATATATTTTTATACACGTATATACATAGTATATCATCACCTAGTGTAGCTTTTCATGAGGTCACAATATTTTGAAAACGAAATAATAATGATAAAATGATAGATAATCCCCCTCTAGTGTTCGATTAAACTAAGTTTAAGGAATTTGTCTCGCTACGAGGCTGCCCGAGGATGCTTAATACCTTCCCCTCAGGGTAAATAAAACCCTTATCTAGAATCTCATAAGTTTCGTGGACTAAAATGGAGCAGACACACAAATATATATAGGTTTCCTGATTGTCCTAAAAAATAAGGTGGCGACTCTAACCCTTTTAAACCAGTTAGAAGAACCGTGAAGTTGCAAACTATCTTGGACCCGTTCAAAATAGGGCGTAACAATTATTAACAGCCCAAAGTCGACAGAAGTCTTACGCGGATAATCGCCGATGAGACTTGGAGTTCCAAGCTAATGATGGGTATTCCTAAAGGTGTCGCCGATGAAAGGCGTTATGAGATTTGGTAAAAAGGGTAAGCTTAGCCCTCGATATATTGGGCCTTATAGGATTATTCGTAAAGTGGGAAAGGTAGCATATGAGGTGGATCTACCTTCCAACTTAGAGTCCGTACACCCAGTCTTCCATGTATCCATGCTCCGTAAGTGTGTTGGAGATCCTTCGAGAGTTGTGCCCATTGATGATGTGTAGGTTACCGAACAACTATCCTATGAAGAGGTTCCCATTGCAGATCCTGGATAGAAAAGTTCGGAGGCTAAGGACTAAAGATGTAGCCTCAGTGAAAGATCTTTGGAAAAACGATAATAAGGAAGAAATTACTTGGGAGGCTGAGGAAGACATGAAGTCCAGGTACGCTCATTTGTTTCCACCCCCAGAAGAAGTTCAGACAAAGACGTCATTGCCTTCAGGTACATAACACTTTCCTTCTTATAGTTTCTTGGTCGTGTGGAGCCATTGTTGTCATTATTGTTGTAGCCCCGTGAGGCAAATCGTATATTTTGAGTTGTTGTGATAGGATGGTTGTCACGACCCAACCCCGTGGGCCACGACTAGCGTCCGAGCTGGACACCCGTACGTACATACTTCCCGAATCGACATAATCATATCTTATTCATGCCCAACATTGCTAATTTACATGAATATTATTCTGAAGCGATCGCGAATATCGTACATATCATATCGTGACATAATCGTAAATATATATAATCCAGCCAGTAAGGCCGTTAGCACAAACCACAGACATAACCGAACAATGGCAACCCATGACCCACATATATGTCTACAGGCCTCTAACACAAAACAATCATATGGCGGGACGGGGGCCCGCGTGCCTTAATAGTCATAAACACAAAGACATGTATAACTAAATGATTTGTACCAAAAATGTGGGCTCACAGATCAAAGGAGCTCTCCACAGAACCCGCGAACGGATATCTGAGTGACCCCGATCGCCTCGGCGCGCGTCTAGACTGCGTGGCATGAAACGCGGCCCCGAAGGGGGTCGTGCGAAAAATGTCTCTTAGAGTATGTAAAGTCGGAAATACG
>NW_026722870.1:0-7141 GCF_029784015.1 Lycium ferocissimum | reverse complement strand
GCCTATTTTTGTGCAAGATTAACTTTTAAGTCAGTGTTTTTTTGTTTGATAAGTGTTTTTTCCCAAAACGCCTTAAGAGGACCAGAAATTCTCTGATGTTTTTTTAATAGGAAATTGTTTTAGTTAGTAAGATGTTTCACATGGATGTTGGTCTGTCTTAAAAAGGGGGGAAACAGGGAAAGGGCTTGGTTCAAACCTCTTTTAATTGTATTTTTTAGCTTAGGCCATAAATCTTGTCCCTACATTGTTTCTTCATTGGAGATGAATGGAAGTATGACTTATGAGAGGAAATTAATTTCTTATGTTTCAAAGGATTCAAATTTTCAGAAGTTGTTCTGTGCTATCTCCTAATGTCTTGTTTGTCCATTACTTGGCTTATAACTTTTGTGTACTAGCTATGTGTTTGAGAAAAAGGACTCTTGGTCTTTCCGGATTGCTAGCTTCTGCTTTGTTATGCCTTTTGTGTGGCTCTTAGCATGATCAAAGTATGAGCATATATTCTGTTTGTCAAAATTCTTCTGATTGTCTGTTATGATGACTGAAAGCCAAGGCAAGCTTTGGGATTCGGTTCAGCCTCCTCTAATAGCCTACCATGCCGAGGTTCTAGAAACCTTTGGATCTTGTGTGGAATTGGAAATACGGATGGTGGTAACTCCCCTAGCTGTCTTATCTTTCTGGCTTAATGCTTAGTCTGGATCTTTAGGACCAGTCTCCTTTTTAGCTGGTAGTTGTGTGTTTCTAACCTGTTTACTTAGTGATAGTTTAACTGAAGCGTCACACCCTAACAATGGTAGAGCATGATGGGCACCCGACTCTCATCAGAGTCGAGCGAACCCTTAGACATTCGCTTTATCAAAACCTGTCATTTCAAAAACTTTTAAGACCATAAAACTTTTCCAAATAGAAACCATTATTTGTATAACCATTATGAAAACTTTCAATCAAATAAGTACTTTAAACCGACCGCAATCATCTAAAATACATACTTTAAAATCCACAAATGACTCGAAATCGACATAACTTTGTCGACATGCCCGACAAACATACACGTGACATTGTCTCTGCAGAAGTCTCTAAGATGTAAACCGAACATTATGCGTCGGGACGGGGCCACGATATACCCATAATCATACATATCTATACATGACTTAGCATAGCTCCAGAATGAGGTGGAACTTGCCAATCCATGCTGACGTCAAACATCCTAGCTATACACTTAACCTGCCAAACAATCTGGGGCCGCGGGCATGAACGCGGATCCCAGGGCAAAAGGACGTCGGGGACAATGTACGAGTATGTAAGGTGGTAACAAATCATAATCATAATTTGACTTGGAGAGAAGAAATCACAATCCAACTCAATACCACTGCGCCTTTCGCTGAAGAAACATAAATGTGCACACGAAGTCTCAAAACAATATTTAGGTAAATAATGAAATCCAACACACATGCGCTTCGACATGTTAACGAACGGTCCTTCGGACAGCCGCTTCCGGCTAGTATCACAATAGTCCCTGCGGACGGCCGCTTCCGGCATAATAATGATGGCCCCTTCAGGCAGCCGCTTCCGGCTTAATATCACAATCATGTCAAACACACACTCAATCCACAAAAATCAATTTCAATTCATATCATAAGTCACTAACAAATTCATCAAATTCCAGTTATTAGCCTTAGTCTTTCATAAGAAGTTATCAAATTTGTATCTCACTAGACTCAGAAGGACATACTTCCAGGTTTGAGGGTAGAATTGTTATGAAATTCTTACTACCTATATTCTACTCAATTTCATCTTATTGCCTTACCCAAAGAATAAATGATCATATCAATACAAAGAGATGATACTATGGAATGTAAACATAAATCGTAAATGAAATAAAGTAGTAAATCTCGCACCCCCTTCGAGTGGTTTTGAAAATCAAACTTTATGTTTCCTTTAGTATAAAACTCATTTCCTCCAAATCATTACTAAAACTATATATACAACTCAACTTGGCACCTTGTGGGAACGACACCTTATGGGTGTTCCCTTCAGAACAGAATAGGAGTACAATATCAATAAGCAATCACAAGAAACATTTAGACCTTACTCGTCTAAGAATGGAATCATATGGAGTACATATAGAATGAATAACAACAAGAATCATGCCAAAGGAAGAAAGATTTGCCTTACATACCTTGTTGCTTACGTGATTAGCTTAGCTTATGCTTCCAAACACTGGCCAATCTACAATACGTGTAAAGGAAACCATAGACAACTTGAAAAAGGTTCATATACTTCTCTAAGCTCGTAAATAACTTTCCTAAATTCGGGCAGCATTTGCCCTGAAATCTTTGTTTCCCTCTAATTCCAATTCAATTTAACAACACAATCAGCAACCAACAACAACAACAACCATCTCATATAATCCTCTTTAAACTCAAAGCATTAACTCCCAATGATATACACCAAAAAAAACCCAAGATACGCTTTGTATACGATATCTTCATACACTTTATTCTCCCAAATTCAAGAACAGCAACTTATCAACAACATCAACAACAATATCAACAATCATTTTATATCAATATACTAATTCTATCCATTTAATCATACCAAAACAGCCCCCAAGTTATTTGATATCCAAAAATGATAACCGAACTTTCAACGTCATTTTCTCTATTCTAACCCGTCAAATCTATCAATGATCATGGTAAGAACATTATTAACATCTTAAACATACCTTATATGAACATACACCACGAAACAAACATCCCCCAAGTTCAACTTTTAGCTTGAAACGACTGCAACAACTTGTACTACACTTTACTCTTCACGAGCCTCGGAATTCGGGACCTCGAACTTGATCAAAACTTGGTTTCTCTCTCTAAGGGCTCTCTTCCCTCTCCCTAAAATGTTCAGATCTTTTTTGGGGTTAAATGTTACGAAATTTCACGAATTTGGCCCTTATATAGGGGTTTTGGGTCGGTTCCCACCGACCTTGAGTCGGGTTGGGCCGAGCCCACTGCCCAGCTTGACCTTTCTGCCTTAAAACTTCTGTAACAGTTTATCCCTATGTCGTGTGAAGGCCCAAAGACTATGGTTGGAAAGGTATTTCAATTATCTACAACTTTCATTTTTTGTGTTTTCCCAAATTCCAAACTTATAATGGAGTGTTGGCCTCGTAAAGCTAAATCACCCGAAAACGTATCCTTGAATCACCCTTTTGGAGTGCTTATGCTCATATTTGGCTTAAGTGTCCTTCTTAAGACTTGCTCAACTTCTCATGTACTATTCATATGAATTTTCATACGCCCTTTATAAAATCTTGACATGTGGGCCCCACCTTAACTTACCGTTACGAGGACTATTTATCAAATAACGCATTAACCAACTTAGACCATATGGCCTCCAATGTCATATATATGTTATTCTTATACATATATAATAGAATCTTCATCCCTAATCCTTGTATATCTTTAATCTCCCCTGAGCCCATACTAACTCGTCTGCAATCTTGGCAACGCGAAATTTTCTGGGCTGTAACATGAAGAGTGCCTTGGAAACATTCGTCCTCGAATGTTAAATGAAGACTAATACTCGTATCCAATTCCAACACTTACTAATATCACTCACCCTTCACAATTCCTAAGGTCTCTTTTGATACTTATTTTTCCTCTATAAGCTTCAACTTCCCTTAACCTAATTGATGCTTTCAGTTATATTGATTTCTATGAGGGACACATTACTCCCTTTCCTCAAACACATATAATCATGTTTTCTCTCTTCCTTGTTTCATTCTTTACTCGTTTAAGCTTACTCTTTTTTATACTAACTCACCTCTCGAATGACTCCTTGCTTATCATTGCTTCCCCTCTTAAGTCTTCTCATAATCTTATCACATTTTGAATCACATTAATCTTGGTTCCATCAATGACCTTACTTTTAATCCCCGAGAGAACTTAACTTAACCCTGCGACTCCACTTCTATCCTCGAGTAATTTCAACCTAACTCTCAAACTCATTCTGAACCCATCTTATAACCCTCCTTTCAGTCGATTTACAACTATTATTAACCTTTCATTCTTCAGTTTACACTTGTGTATCTTACTAATCATAGCACACATATATATATACCGTCACAATCAATTTTAACAAAATGTTAGCGAGAATCTCCTCTCGTAATTTGTACTACCCACACCTTGTATACTAACGCTAACCAACAAGCCTCAGAGGGCAACAATCAAAATATATCAACTTGTCTCACAGGGCCACAATCAAAATATATTAACTTGCCTCACAGGGCCACAATCATATTACAACACCCTATACATACCTGTACAAATTCTCTTCACAATGGCATTCTCCATTCGATAAGAAGCATATCTTTCCTACTGCAATCATTAACCTGTAGCACTTACCTCAAATAGTAATCATTACTCATCAGAGAACTTACCTTTCTTGCGAGGAATTCCAATTTCGCAATCATAGTTGCACTTTACAATCACTTAATCAAAATTTAAATCTTAAAGTTATGTTACACCTCTCGTGTTCATAGTGGTAGAATCCATAGTTTCCTAGTCGGGTATGCCCTTGGGATAGAAACTTGAGCCCGAGTTCGGAAGTGAAAAATGTCTTAACCCGTGTACAAGGGTACAAGCAGATATTTCTGGCAATTTATAGAGTTATAAGTTGAACGAATCGAATCGACGTCATCGAGGCCGAACCGTAAAATCGGGACACCGATCATCGTCGACGGGTTGTTGACATATTTAACGGACCTTCGACGTGCGGAGTCGATGGGATCCCGTAGCCATGCATCTGCAGGCACAGGTCGACGGGCAAGTCGACGGACCGTTGACACCATCGACCCGTTTGTCGAACCTGACCGCTGTAGCCTTTTTGGCTTCTAAGTATAAATAGGTGGTCCACGACCCTATTTGATATTGTCCTCCTTCCAAAAATCAAAAGACCCTAATATATCCTCTCCCAATATTTTTCATTCATATTAGTGAAGATTTGACAAGACCAGGACCCCGTAAACCCGAGCTTGTGAAGAAGAAGGTTGCTTCTAGGGTTTCTCCAAGAATGTGAAGCTTAGGGAGTTGAAGTTAAAGTGACTCTTGGGATTCTTGACCTCTCAAGGTATGTAAATGATTTCAACCCTTGTATTTGAGTTTACTATTGAGAGTTTTTGTGATTCTAGTAAAGAAGGGATAGTTGGAGAAGTGGTAAGTTGATGATGGGCAAGATAGTGACTTAGGGTTATGTTAAGGGATGATTGGGGATGGATGTGATTATATTTTGATATGTATATATGTGTTGTCATTGTTGATGTGAGTATTGTAGTTGATGTGGGATGAAATGAGAAGTTGGAGAGTTGTAAGCTTACAAGGAAATTATTATCTATAGTTCGTTGAGCTTTATACGCATTTAAGGATGGCTAGTAAGCGAAGTAAGTAGTCTAATTAAGCCTTATGTTATCTTAATTGTAGACTTGCAAGTTCAAGAGGTGGAAGTTGGGTGATTGCATATACTTCAAGGTATGATAAGACTAACCTTTCCTTCTTATAGCATGATCCTATGATGTGATCCAACAAGCGAGTAAGCGAGATTTCATATTACTCTACTCATAGAAGTATTAGGAGTACTTCAGTCTTTGATGTTCATGTACCCCATTTATGAGTAATCCTTCTGTTCATGGGTCTAGTCTTATGCAGCCAGTTTTGTTCATACAGTTTATCCATGCATACAATCATTATATAATTATATACACTGACCCGTGATTAGAAGGCGTTATATATGCATTACTACTATGACGATGATATTGATTATAGCCACAGAGGAGCCAATATGATATGACGAGATGCCATAGAGACTTATAGGCATTATATATGCATTACTACTATGATGATATTGATTATGTCCATAGAGGAGCCAATATGATATGACGAGATGCCATAGAGGCTTACAGGCGTTATATATGCACACAATACATCAGGCATTATATACGCACTCATATAGATGCGCGGCCGTCATTGATAGGTATGAGGATGCATATTATGTGCCCACAGAGGCATTATCAGTTATGTAGATTTATGCAGATTGAGGCAGATACTAGTTCATACAAGTACATGCGATCGAGTCATTTCGGTTTTTTGAGTTCGCATCTTATCCATGATTCTGCTTATGTATATGTTGTTCTTATGCCTTACATACTCGGTACATTATCCGGCCCGACTCCCCGTTGTTCGGTGGGCGCATTCATGCCCCGCGTGCACGGGGAGATAGGCAATTAGCTGACCGCAGTAGGGCCTCTAGATCTGGCAGTGGTTAGTACACACCATTCGATCCGGAGCTACAGTCAGTTTTGGTATGCCTCTTTTGAGATGTGTATGCATATGAGTATGACGAGGGCTACGTCCGTCTTTCTGACTTCCATTCCGAGAGGTCTATAGACAGTTGTATGTAGTAGTCAGATGATGTAGCCTTGTCGGCTTCTATTCTTTTGTGTACAGTATATGTAGCAGCCTAGCTGGCTTGCACTGTTCTTTCGCATGTTGTGTATATATATGCAGATTGTACAGAGTTTTGATGTTTCCTTTTTGAGATCAGTTTATGCCTTTTATAGGCCTTTGATGTTCGGTATTTCCCAGTTAAGTATTTAGGGGTGTTTGGTCGCTAGAGATCAGACTCCCGTCACGGCTCATCGGGTTGGGTCGTGACAGAAGTGGTATCAGAGCAGTTTCGTCCTAGGGTTGTCTACAGACCGTGTCTAGTAAAGTCCTTTTTATTGGCGTGTTGTGCACCACACTTATAAACGGGAGGCTACAAGACAGTTCGGATGATGTCGTTCTTTCTCTCCTAGGTAGTGCGATAGAGCCATGTGTTAGGCGTTCGCTTTCTGATGAATTGTTATGATTTCAGCGATGCCTCCCAAGAAAGCTACAGCTGCCCAGAAGGGCAAGAAAGCCATAGGTGAGGCCACTAGCCGCACCCAACGGGCCACGAGGACCCAGGATAAGACTCAGAGTGAGGGGCCGTCTGAGACATCGCATACACCGCCTCCAGCACCTGCCCTAGTTCCTCTGTTATATCCCGTATTTTGGTACATTGGGACAATTCGGTTTAACTATGATAAGTTAGGGCCAAAACCATTCTT
>NW_026722869.1:0-7175 GCF_029784015.1 Lycium ferocissimum | reverse complement strand
ATACTTCAAACAACATATAAACATCATGAAACACCTTAGATGATGGAGGAATAGGTTGGGAATGGTGATTCACCCTTAGCCCCAAAAACCCCTACTTTATCTCTTTGGGATTTCTTAAGGGGAGATTTTTAAGGTTTCCTTCACTTGATTTACTTAATTTTGTCTGATCCTTGATTTCTATTGTTTTCTCATGGATGAAATGTTTGGAACCCTCTAGAGGTTTCTTGTGTTGTGAGATGAAGAGTGAAATGAAAATGAAATAAGAATCGTCCCTTATATAAAACGAGGTTCACTCGACCATGATATACGGACCAACATACGGTCCGTATGTTTTATACGGTCCGTATGTCTAGCCGTAGATCTGGTCCAAGGAAGTATACTCTACTCGATCGAATCTACGGTTGGACATACGGTCCATACATTTTATACGGCCAGATGTCCGCCGTAGGTTGGTCCAGCTTTTCCGTAAATCGTTTCGCGACTCGCGGATCTCCGATCCATGGAACCTTCTTAACACTTGTTCCTTACTTCAATACCATTCTAAGGGACGTTATAACTCTTCCTCAAAGGGTCATTAAGACGTCATTAACTTAATACTCAAAATTCTTATCCGATGCCCAACATATGACTCGCTTCTCTTAACAACTTTCTTCCCTTAACCCGAATGTCTTTGGAAATCTTAATTAACATCATCAATTACTAGCTCTTGCTTATCCCAAACCTCGTATACGTCATGTCCTTCGTGATTCTATTCACGTACGCTAACGGGGAATTTTTTTTTTCCGAGGTGTAACAATCGGATAAGCCTATCTCCTCGCCTGACCTTTTGTTGAAATTTTGTTCTTCCTTTATTCTTCGTCCGAAAGCTCCAAATGTCCAAGTCTTTGCCTTGTCTCCTACTCGCTTCGTTCTTGTCATTCCATATTGCTTGGATTCCATATGCATGCTCCAATTGTGCAATATTAGTCCTTGTAGTATACCCCTAACTTGTTTATTTGTACCTCGCAAGAATAGAACCGAGAATGATTAGTAAAGGATACGACCCCACGGGTGACGTTTATGAATATAAATATAATATCGCTTCTGTTTCGCATCAAACCGAGGAGCTGATTACTAAAGGCTCGTAATCATGCTTCTTTCAAATATTGGAAAAAGGACCCCCGAACATGTCATGGTCGCGAAATATGACCCCTCCTATTATATTACCTCGCAGCCGCATGTTGGTTCCTATTTTATAACTAGACTATGATCATCATTGCCCACCGAGGGATAGAATCTTTCCAGACTAGGCATGCTCATGTTAAGTATCTATTTAAATCAATAAATTTTCATCAAGTATAGAAATCGTTCTTTTTTAAAATGTCGCCTCAAGTTCAATACTTTTTCATCTACCAAAGTGTAGCATATGTTACACATCAAGATGTTCCGATAAATATAGGATCCGTTCTTCTTAAATCAAATATCGAAGTAGTACTAACTGTTCGAAATACTTTCGAGGCAATAAAAGTTTTTTAGGCCAAGATGATAGCAGAGAGTTTGGCCCAAAAGACACAGATAATTAACTTAAGTCTACCAAAATTCAAGAATGGTTCTCAACCAAGTGTAGCATCTCGTTTATTTTGAAACAAACAACTTAGTCACTAAATACGACGTTCAATCATAAAATGCAGAGTCACTGTGTTGTTTCAATTTAAAGTATTGTTTCGCTAGAATCAAAGACAACGCTTAACGATTAACATACAAGAGCAAACTACACAAGCAATAGCAATAAAATGTCTATCAGCTGGTAACTTGGTTCGAACGATCAATTATAACATCAGCTCCCAAAACCAAGTGTAGAATCGTTCTTTTTAACTTCTCAAGTTGCATCGAAGTAGCAACAAGGTAACAACCCAGATGAAGTAGCATATTTAATCCTCAAGTGCAAAAAATGATTCAACCAAAACAGCAGAGAAAAACACCTCCCAAAAAAGGTAAACAACCAAGATTTGCAAAGAATCGTTTGAAGTAATCACAACTAAAGAATGCAAAGAAACATCCTTAGCAAGGCAACCAAATTGCAAGCAGTTTTTTAACCAAGAAAACCAGCAGCAGCTAGGGCTAAAAAATAGATAGCAAGACTTAGCCTTAAGAAATGGGAACCAATACGCAAAGCTTGCTACCACATGCAACAAGAACATTAGCGAAGTATATCAAGTTTAGCAAGAAACTTCTCATGACAATGGCAACATCGTGCGTATTTTTTGGTTTTAAACCAACAACTAATTCGCCAAAGTGTAATACTTGAGTTCGAAGGTACAACAAAGAAACAACATTAACACTACAAAAGAACAGTACATTCTTACAAAGTAGCAAAGCCTATTTAGTTTAAAGTGAACATCCCAAATTGTAATAGCAACTTCAACCTCTTAAGCAACACTTGCTTTACCTCACGAAAGATCATGAGTGTCAGGGTTTCGAATTCCCTAATTACGCCACAACAAAATGTCTAAGTTTCACAAGTTATAAACAAAGACATTGCTTTTAATACTAAGAATAGAGAAGAACTTCACTTAAGAGTATATTTGAGTAGTCACATATTCGGGGTAGTTTCCAATGATTCAAAGAATAGTCTTGACAAACAAACAAGGACAAGAAGCACTTAACAAACTTAAGGACCAAGACTTTGGCAATCGGTGAATCGAATGGAAGGAAGTATACCAACTCAACATGATCCTAAAGGGAGTAAACAAACTTTCAAAGAATGACCACAAACATATAAAACAAACATCGTTGATAGGCTAAGACAACAAAAGGGGCTACCACCATCTTCCAAGTCACACAAGATCAAAAAGGTTTCTAAAACCCTTTGGGCAGGCATTGAAGGGGCTAAACCCATCCCACCATTTGCCTTGAGCATTCCCCGAACATCATAAGAAAAGAACCAAGTATGAGTTGAATTAACACTTCTTGCCAAGGGGGCTTAACGGTGCGCTTGTTGGCCCAAAGGGGGTGACAATAACTAAACCAATAAAGATGCAACATAATGATAGCCCAAATGCAACAAAGTAACAACAACAAATGGCAGAAAGACCAAAATGCAGCAACATTTTCACAGTCAAAGAAGCATCTTTGTAAGAAATAGCCGATTCAAGAACCACCAGCTTTTTGCCTTAAAAATAAAGGTCAATGCTTCTTTTGCAATTAAATGGCAAGATATTTTTCCAGAGTTCATCACAACTCGGTGAAACATTCGAGATCTTGAGTTTTCCCTAAGTCATGCAAAAAGTAAGGGGCAAGAATTAGTATTCAAAGCAGCCTCTAAATTTGGTCAAAAGTAATAATAAACCAAACATGAGGCCTTTCACTTTGTTAAATGAATATAATAACCTTGGATAGGCTTAACACATCCTAAGCAAGATACAGAGCTCGAGTTTAGAAGTGATTTACATACGTACAACAACCAAGAATTCTACACTTAGTGGATTTCTCATACCGAAACCAAATTTAAACAATTCCTAGAACTAAAGGTTAAGTCAAATAGGCCACTTTAAAACATTTGAAAATTTACACACCTTCCACAAAGTGATTCACCAAATAGTATCAATTACATCCCAAACTATTTGATTTAGGTTTCACTATCATAAGTTGATTCGATTTAACAAATAGATAAGACAGTGCAAGACAAATCATACAAATTTATAAAGTTGAAAACAAGTGATCAACTAATCTTTGTAAAACACAAACGAACATCCTTTTCCTTTCAAGAATATCAGCTCCTACATATTCCTTTTATCTTTTCCAAAACTAATCTTTCTTTGAAGACAACAATAGAAAACAGCTTTACCCAAGTTTCATTCACACATAAACACAGTAACTTACCATAAATTGATAACAATGTCCTATTCCATTTTACTTCCAAAGTGCAAGTTTACCTTACATTGATCATTACCACCTAAGGCAACATGATAATGGGAATACAAAAAAAGAAAGATAATATAAAGAAAGATAGAAATTGAAAAATAACAAGTTACAGAAAGCAGTGGCCACCGAAACAAATAATCAATCACAAGGCACTTTGACCAGACAAAAACCAAAATCAACTAACAAGTAACCAATCACTCAATCGTAAACTATTTTCAAGAAATTTGTACACTAACTTGTCGATATGAAATAGTGAACAATGAACTGAATTTTTCAAGGCTTAGACAAGAATTCAAAGACACACTTCCAACACTACAATATATTTCAATCTCTCCTAACATGCTTATAAAATGACAAATTGTATAAATATCAAGCAAGGATTCTCAACAAATAAATTCCATCAATATTAAACACCTCGAGACTCATTCTTGGTTTTCGTAGTGGTTAAGGAACATGCTAATACTGAAAATGGGCAAGGATTTTCGTAAACGCGTTTTAAGCAATACTTCAATCATTCCGGGAAGGAGTGAGAAGCCCGTGCAGGTCACCGTAGGCTTCAAAACATGAAAAGATATTAGCAGAATGGTTACCCCCATCCCTTTTACTTTAGCAAGAATGCTACTCAAGTTAGACCAACTTAGGGAGATATATTTTTTAGTCGTGCTTAAAAGCTTATGAGTTCCCTTTTGTCAATGCTTCAACACTCAAGAGGAAAGGGCACATTCAGTATACTTGGCATGCTTTGAGCGAACAAATTTTTTCTTTACTACCACAAACAAGATGGGGACTGGGGCTAAAAGCAAGTAAACTTGTTTTAAATCTATCTTAGAGAGCCTTCTTTATTACAAATTTTAAACTAAACCAAACTTATAAACCATGACATTTTAATTTTTATCGATTCAATGTCAATGTAAATACTGTCATAGAAGAAATGGCTTATAATATTCAGAATTCAATAAATTTTATTCCTGTGAATATCACTTTTCTTGAACCAATTTTATACGTATAACATAAGCATGAGCAAAATATGAGGAAAGGCAACTAATGTCATCTATTGATCAACTAGTTAAGGAATCAGAAAAAATCAACACTCAGGACAATTATCAAAATTCTCAAGTAGTGCTCATTAACCAAGGCTAGACAATGTTCGTACTAAACACACTTACAGAAGTAAGAACAAAGAGATTCCAAATCTAGATCATTCTAAATCATAGTAGTTTCAAGGCTATAAATGTTATGTCCCGTATCTTGCATAGGGACATTATAAAGCTGCTATGACAAGTTAAAGACAAAGCGGTTTTAGGGTTCTTTGAAGGGTTTTCATCTCCCGATTTCGTTTCGATGCATCAAATAGCCTATGAATTTCGTTTGGTATAAGAAAAATATTGGAGAATAAGGATTAATTGACCAAGATTGGATGACTAAGTGAGATTAAGAACTTAATTATATCATTAGTGAGCCTATGTGGCCGTGCGGGTCCCACTTATGATTTGGCCAACTCTTATTGGCTAGGAACTTGGGTGGGACACATGTCCACTTTTGGACTGCATATATAATGAGAATTGCCGATTCATAATCCAAATAGAATTTCATATTTCAACATTACAAAGTTGGAGAAGATAGTGAGAGAGAGAGGCTCGACTCTGGTGGCCGAGAACACCCTCCTCCATTTTGATCCAAAAATCCATTTTTCAAGCAAATTAACTCCTAATCAGGTATAAGGACGTGTAGTAGTTGTTGGGAAGAGACAAGGAGGTGTAGCATTCCATAAGATTGAAAATTCGGCCAAGTGGCAAGGCGAGTAAGGTAAGAATGGTCATTGTTCTTGTGTTGTATGAAGATTTGAATGTATAATTTCATGCATGTTGTTGTTGGATTGTTGTTGTGGTTGAACTTGAGGTTGAGCCGTGGGATTAGTGAAGCCATGGTTGGTTCCATTTTGCAGCGGCATTGTTGGTAAATAAATGTATGTCAACATAGGTAATTGAATAAAGATTTTAGAAGTTGGGTTATGATGTGCATGTTAGAATTGGGCTATTTTCTGAAGTTTGAGTGAGCCGTGGTGTTGTAGACTTTCCTGGAATCATGTTTAGTCTTATACATGTATTAGAAGTGGATTGAAAGTGTTGTAGTATGAATAAATGGGTGAAAATCATGAAGTGTAGGAATGGCATTGAAGCCGTGTAAGGGGGCTTCAAGCTAGGGGAGTTTATGGACTGTTTTGTGCCAAGTTTTGATTGATTGTTGTTGTGCACATTGTGGTACATTGTATGTATGTTGAATAGGTGAATTAAGGTGTTAATGAAACAAATCATGTTGAGATGTAGAAGCAGTCCAAAAGCCGTGGACTCGTTTTAAGATTAGAAGTGAAGTAATGTTGTTGAATGATTGAATGTTATTATGAACATGTAGTAAAGGTGAAATGGTATTGTTGTATGGGCTGTTTGGCCGTGAGTTGGGACTGGATTGTATGATATACAAGTTGTCCAAAGTTCCCTAAGTTTCCCTAAGTCATGTTAAACAAGTTTGGAATGATATAAAAAGGGAATGACTAGCAATGTTAGCTTGTAGCACTAGTTGGCTTGAATGCGAACGAAACGCCGTTCAATCGTTTGAAAGGGATATTGAGCGTTAGAGTGCGTATTAAAATCCTTTGTGGACTAGCCGTTGCTCTTGATATCTTGATATAGGATAAGTGTTGTTGGGCAGCAAGTACAAGTTATTATACGACTAAACGCTAAAGCGGTACGCAAAGCCTATTCCTTCCTTCTTTTGGCATGTCCTAGACGTAAGTAAGATATAATCTGTTACACCTTGCATTTTGAGTCTTTTGGATATTCCGAGACAATGCGGAACGTTTAGGGCAAGATTATTTTTAGGTTTTCATCGTAATGCGTAAGTCGTTGGAAAATATTATTAGCGTGGAAATATTGCTAAAGACTAAGGACAAAAAAGGGAAATTGCAAAATGGCATTATGGAAATATTTGAAAAGGTTAGGGGCAAAATGGTCATTTCACTGGGTTTCAAGAAAATTCCAAAAGAGGCCAGACAGTGTGAAGAAAATGCATGGAAAAAGGATGACTAAATAATAAGTCATCTTTAAGAAAATAATAGCAAGAAAATTCTAGAGAAATAAAAAGGAAAAGAAGGAAAAGTTTAGAGAGGGGCATGTGCCCCTCACATGCTTGCTATATATATATACATAAGGTGGTCATCATTTTAATTAAGAGAGGAAAGAAAGAAAGGGAACAAGACAAAAAAAAAAAAAAAA
>NW_026722868.1:0-7203 GCF_029784015.1 Lycium ferocissimum | reverse complement strand
ATAAATAGAGCAATCGGCCCTACGGCACCGCAACTCGTGGGTACACTAGCGCGGCGGCCTGAGTTTCTAGAATATGACCCCTCGATCCTCCTCATAGTCACTATCGGCACTTGTGGATCCGGCCCCTTACTTTGCCTTATCAATATCACGTTCGCCCTTTTGCGGATGTTGTTGCTCTTCTAAATTCGGGTATGGGCTTAAATGAGGGAAATATCCATCCCGTCTTGCAATGAAGCCGTTAAACATTCTTGATATAAATGTGGCCCTAAGCCACTCACAAACCTGTACACCCTATCCCCCATGTCAGCCACCATGGTTGGAGCATATCTAGCCAACGAATTAAACTGAAGGCTATACTCCCGGGCACTCATATTGCCTTGCTTCAAATTCAAGAACCTATCTGCTCTACCTCGGCGGACCTCGGGTGGCAAATAGTGGCGGATGAAAGCATCTACAAATTCTTGCCAAGCCGGGGAGGAGCGCATTCTCTTCCTTGATGATATCCAATTGTTATTGTTATATCCGTATTTTGTACATTGGGACAATTCGGTTTAACTATGATAAGTTAGGGCCAAAACCATTCCGGGATACAAAGTCGAGACTTTTGACCTTCGATTTGATTTTGAGACATAAATTGTTCATGAATTTGTTGGCATGGAACAATTAGGAAAATTTGGGACCAAAATTGGAATTATTGGGAGTTGAAAATCATGCATTTTTCTTTGCCTTGGCCGTGTGGCTTTGAAGAAGGCCCACACAATTTGTGGACAATTTTAATTGGTCCAACACATGTGGGCCAAGGACACTTGTGCCATTCATATAATAGCACAAAAGATGACTTCTAAGTCATCTCTTTTCATTTCCACACCTATAAAATAAAACAAGAAGTTGTAGAACAACAAAGGGAGGCTCTCGGCCAAACCCCCAAAAAATTGAAGTCCAATTTTAGCCATCCCAAAAATAATTCTTTGATGCAAACCCACTAATTTGAGGTCCTAAGTAGCGTGGAAGTGTTGTTGGAGCGATCAACCCGCTAGTTTTCATCCTAGCTAACCCTAGCTAGTTGTGAAGTTGAAGGAAGAAAGGTAAGAATTAACCTTGTTTTATGTGTTATGAATGTTGTATGCATGTTGTAGTATGCTAAAATGGATGAAAATCATGAAATATAGTATGTTGGAGTTGAGGCCGTGTGTATGAGATTTGGCCGTGTAGGTGTGTGGTTTGTATTGAGATGATGAATTGATTTTATGTAGCATGTTCAATTGTTGTAAGGTGAAGAAATGAATGAGGATCATTTATATGTATATATGTAGTGTTGGCCGAATGTAGGTCATATTATATGACAAGAATGAATTAATTCTATTTGGAATTTTGAATGTTGTCGTTATGGATTATATGTTGACGATAAGAGTTTAATGACTCGAATTGATGTTGTAAGTGTCGCGGGCTGATTTGAAGATTATTGTGCATTTGATGTAATTTGTATATTGATGAGAATAGCATTGTTAGAATGTGAATTGTTGGTGCAAATCATGATTTGGAAGTGAAGGAGGTGTTATAGTTATGTTCTCGGTTGGGAATCATTTTTCGGGTGAGTTGGAGTATTATTTGGGATGTTGAAAATTTTGTATGAATTGCTTAGAATGTCTTTTGAATATTGTTGGTAGGGGTTCGGGTTAGTATTTGAATGTATAAGCGTTGATGTTGGCTTGAAGGTAAGTCGTTGAATTGAATATTATGAATGTTGTTGAATGATGTAAAAGAGAGTATTTAATGTTAGAATGCTTTCCGGATTGATTATTAATGTTGCTAGGTTGGTTGTTGTTGTTGATTTGGCCGAGTTAAATTCTCGGGGGTTGGCTTTATTTACGGGGAAATGCGCCCAAATTTTGTAGAATTAAGTGTTAGTTTGGAATTAAATGCCTATGGCTAATGTTTGACATATTATGACTTATTTGTAGACCTTGGGCAGCCCGAGACGTAGGTTGACATTAGCTTGAGTTTGGAGTAGCTTGGAGAGCGTTTGAGGTATGTAAAGCTCAATCCTTTCTTCTTTTGGCGTGCCTTAGTTACAAGTAGTGTGCTATGACACGAGCCTCGAGAAAATTCGATTCTCGCAATCCGAGCATGTTTATGACTCTTATTCGTTTCTGGGAATTCGTGTGTTGATATGATGAAATATTGGCCTTTATGTCTTTAAAATATTTGATTTCAACTTTTGCATAAAAAGTTTGGCTTTTACGACTCGTAACTACGAACGCCGTATCTTTCACAAAGGCTCGGATTGCCTCGATATGCTCATAGGCAATTGTATGGTGTATGATGAGTATGTTTTTCATGGCAGTCCCGACTCGAGTCGACACCGTCCGTGGTCCGCGACTCTTCTTTTGTAATTCTGACGACTTTTAAAAGAATTTGATTTGGTTATTATTTCGATTTCTAAGTATGGTCATTTTACTTATCATTTGAGTCTATGATAATGATTTTATGCATATGGTTACTCACGACTCCGTTCGTGCATTACGTTATATCTTTCGAGTCCGGGCCGGTTCCGTTGTCGTGCGCACTTTGATATACTTCGATGTTATCTTGTGTTATGGTTGTCGCCGAGCTCCTCGCTAGAGGGCCGGGTTCCGCTTATATTTGGTGTTATCTGTGTATGGCGTTATCGTGTATGATATGTGCGGGGATACGGAGATTTGAAACTTTACGGTGTTTGCCGTGTTATGGCGCCATCGACGGGCGGGCGACCATATTTTCGGGCCACTATGCATGATTTGTATTTTGAAAATAAATATTTTGATATTTTGAAATGCATTTACTTTTTGTGTACTCGTTTCGACTATGACTCGCATTCGTTTACTACATTATCCGCTTTGCATAGTCGGTACATATTCGTACCGACCCCTTTCTTCGGGGCCGTTTTCATGCCGCAGTACGGACGCACAGTTTGGTGATCCGCCAGTCTAGGACACCCTTTTCTGCTGTTTGGAGTGCTTCCCTTATTCCGGAGCCCACCTTTTGGTATATATTCGTCCGTTGCATATGTATATATTTGTTCAGGGGTACGGCGGGGCCCTGTCCCGCCATATGATTCTGTTTGTCTGTTTAGAGGTACGTAGACGTGTATGTGGGTTATGCCCCGTTACGTGTGTGTGTGTTTGTATGTTATATGTTAGGGCGAACCCATTCGCCGTGGCGGCCTTATCGGCTTGCATTTGTACATATTTTGGCCGTTGCGCCATTTGATAGCCTTGTCGGCTTCGATATATATATGGTTGTGTCGAGATGTGTTTGCGACAGTCGATATAATATGAGAGCAGTGTTTGATATTTGTGTCCGTATAAGCTATATGTATATGATTCGGATTACTGATTGTGTTTGGGTGCCCAGCTCGGGCACTAGTCACGGCCTACGGGGTTGGGTCGTAGCGCAGTTATACCATAGGACTGCCACATCCCGGAGTCTATAGGATGCTAACTCCACAGATTCGGTTTCAGAGGCATGAATAATCCTCAATGTTCTCAACATTTCATCAATAAAACTTTGAGGGTCTTCATCCGGCTTTGACCCGAAAAACTCGGGATTCAAACTCATGAAATCATGGGCTCTAGTACTAAGCCCGTCACTCAAGCCGAACCTTGTCGTTGTGCACAGGCGGCTACTAAGCGTGTCAATAAGCCGAATGGCTTCGGTCACTTGCGACCCGAAGTAGATGGTGGAGGCGGAGGCATAGGAGGGCCGGAGTCAAGCTCCTTCTTGCTCTTCCGTAACGGGCGGAGTAGTGGAGGCATTAGATGGAGCCTCATTGTGTGATTCGCCCTCATCTACATTCATTGGCTGCTCTCTTTCTGCCCGCCTTTTTGTCGTAGTCTTGCCCTTCTGGGCGGCTTTAGCTTTTCCTTTTGGCGGCATTTCTGAAATCATAACACACTCATTAGGGAGGATTAATTCTTATAGCTCAGCTCTATCGCACGATCTCATAATAAGAAATATGGTCATTTTTCCTAAATGCCCTGTAGCCTCCTGTGTATTAGCGTGGCGCGCAACACACCATAAACAAGACTCTACTAGACACGGCTCGTAGACACTTCCTAGGGCCTGAACCAAGCTCGATACCACTTTTGTCACGACCCGAGCTACGAACCCATGACGGGTACCCGGGGCTAACCACCGAGCACCACTCATTCTATTACTTATCCTGCCTTCGTTCATATTTCTCATCATTCATAATCATAGAAAACGACTTTCATTTAAAACATATTTACTTTATAAACATCAGCCCTTTAGGCTATCAAAATAATAATGTACATACGTGCGTATGCATATGAAAGACTTGTGAGACCATACGACCCACACATACGTATCTACGAGCCTCTACTAGAGTACTAGACATGTGGATAGGACAGGACCCCGTCGTGCCCAAAATATATGTACACAAAATACTGCCTCAAAATGGCACCTCCGGAATAAAGGAGGGCTCCTGCCAATCTGCTGATAGCTACTATGGATCTGCACCGTCTCCCTGCCTACCTGTGGGCATGAACACAGCGTCCAAAGAAAACGGACGTCAGTACGAAATATGTACTGAGTATGTAAAGCATCAATAATAACAATACATAATAGGAGCATAAGGGATAGCATAAAATAAAGGACATCCGTCCATGTCTCATAATACCTTCTTGACACTCGTCGTACGTACTTACCCCTTTTTGTTCCTCTAAAGATACACTTGGTGCATCCACATATTTACATATGCAATACAGCCCCGTACCCGGCCATATCGGCTCGGTATCATCCTTAACATTTTTATACGTCACATAAGCATATCATAACCTTAGCATAACTAATCATAACCTTATCATCATCTTGCATTCATCATAACACATACATATACATATCATAGTACCGTATCTACTTATACATAATTAAACATTATCAGTATTCGGCCACGTAGTGGCTGGACAGTAGCCGTATTCGGCCACGTAGTGGCTCGACAGTATCACATATATGTCTTCCGTACCCGGCCATGACGAGGCTCGGTATATCTCATCATCATCACATACATCTCATAAGCTTAGCAAAACTTTTCGTAAGGCATGTATTCGAACTAAGGACAATCTGGGAAAATATTATCGCATTCATGGCACTTCATAAAATACTATATACTTACCATTATTATTCATCTCATGGGCATATCATGGCTTTATCATAAGTTACTCATCATAGTATGCTCATCATAAATCATCATAATGCATGCCTAGGACTCATGGACGATTATACTTTAGCGGGGTGACGTAAGGTCGTGAACCCCCGATTTCATTATGGAGCATTCATGGACGTTCCGCCTCACCTTGAAGGAATTAGCACATAAGGTGAGTGTATACAACAATCAACATCAATGAACTATGGATAGCTTCATTAGCTTTATAGGAACATCATATCATGACCTATAGCTTCTTTAGACTTAGCTCATCATCATCAATATCGTACTCATCGCATATCTGTTATCTCATATGCCTTATTCATGAACAAGGACTCATAGTTTTCTTGAAGATAAGAAATTCATAAAGAAGGAGGAAATTCATGCCATAAGATTCATGCCTTAGAAAGAAAGGACTAGCCTTACATACCTTTGTCGTTTAACTATTCTATTGCTTGCTCGTTGTCCTTTAATGCACACGTTTTACCTTCAAGAGAGGTCGTATACGTTATATCTGTATTTCGTACATTGGACTGTCACACCAACTAGGGGCGACGGTACCCGATACTTGTACCGAAAGACCCTTACCTCTTGTCATACTCTTACTACTAAGTGGGCCACATGAATTACACCGTCATTATTATGAACGTATACTAATAAACTTTACTAATTTAATATACATCAACGGGGACAACAAACTACAAAACATCCATTGTACATATCGTCTACGAGCCTCTAATCAAAATACATATAACATCAAAGTGGGCTAGGTGTTGCGTACTTGTGTGTACACACAAAAGTAGTACCGAGGCGAGGCTCGAACAACCGGAGCGCGCCAATATATCGCCAATAAAGCTCCTAGGGACCGAGCACATCCGCACTTTTGCTCACCGCGTGGCATGAAGCGCGGCGTCCACAAGAAGGGACGTCAGTACGAATAATGTACCGAGTATGTAAGGCATGAATAATAACATGCGGGAAAATATAGAACATGGATAATGACATAAAGAGAATATAGAACATATCATGAGGTAGAAGGACAACCTGTGCATATAAGCGCCCTTCGGCGGATACCATGCATGCTTAGCGCTGCGGAACGTGCAGCCCCGATCCATATGTGCATATACAATAACATATTCTTTGCGGAACGTGCGACCCGATCCATATGTGTGTGCATATAATGCTTTACTTTCTTGAAAAACGTCTCTTTCCATATATATATAAAATAGAACATATCATATTGCCGAGGCGTCGGCTCCGATCCATTTAGCCATATATCCCGCGTCCGGCCATCCCGCGTCCGGGACGAAATCATGTACCATACTCCAGGCGATCGGTGGCTATGCGTCTATAGCGCCTTCCCTCCTTCCCAACTTCCCCGTATACATATACTTATACTTATACTTATAACTTATAACTTATAACTTATAGACAACATGCATGAGAGCCCAATGAAAATCATGTCTATATCGAAGTGACATAAGGTCGGTAGCCTCCGACTACATTACGGATTAACCAGGGTCGTCATGTCTCACCTTGGAGGAACGATATTCACGAGGCGAGACTATCAACAGAAAATAACATCAAAAGAGAACACGGAATGAAATCATGGACATCATAAACGTTGAGTCATATGCTTTGAAAACCCCAGAAAATAGTGTCATAACCAAGGAATAGAATGACGGATCAAGAACTAGTTTAACACTTTCATACTCGCGTTAGATTCTTGACTTAAGGCTCTTAGCCATAGAATCATTCTTGTCATACTTATCTTAGACATTATTCTCTTCCTTACATCATCGTCATCATTTTCCTCATGGAAACACTCTCATTAGAATAGTTACAACACTTATCGTTTGATAAACGGAGCCATAAAGAGGATTCGGGAACAGTGGGCCCACCTCGAGTCAAATGAGGTGGCGTATACAATTTACGTACGTTACATTTCATGACGTCATTCATGAGAGTTTTAAGGTAGCCGGGTTCTATTGGTGCAATGT
>NW_026722867.1:0-7111 GCF_029784015.1 Lycium ferocissimum | reverse complement strand
GGGGTCTATGTCTAAAATTTAACTTTCAGAGGGAAACGGATGGCCTTGATGTGTTCGAAAATGATTCTATAACGTATGATGTCCCTAACTTTCATGTACGGTCTCGGATTGCTATGAAATGTTCGTAAAGTGGTCTACAATGAATAATGCCGACTTTAAGCGGGCTCGGATTGGCTTGATATATGACTATGATCCCTACGGTTCTTTAATATGTTTATGATGTTTGATATGTTTCGAGTGATGTCCTAAAGATATTTGATACGATGATTTGTCTCTTATCTCGAGCCCGTAATGATGATTTGTATGCATATGGTTTCTCACTACCGCTCGTGCGTATGATTATTACCTTTTCCCGAAGTCCCGGGCTAGGACATGCTTTCGTGCGCAGCTCACCGTATTATTCATCGGAGTCCTCGCTAGAGGGCGGGACATGCTATATGAGATGATGATGGCGCGGGGACGGTATCCTTATATATGTACATAACGGGGACAAGATCCCTTCACCGAGTCCCCTGGCTGTAGGGCGGGGACACGTATCCACTGAGTCCCTCGGTAGAGGGCGGGACACGTTTATATGTATATATATGATGGTGACATGATCTTGCTTACCGAGTCCCTCGCCTGAGGGCGGGGACACGCTATATGTACGTGTATATGATGATTTTACTTACCGAGTCCGCACTTTCGAGGCGGGACACGCTATGTATATGCATATGTATATGATGATTATTTACTCATGTCTCTAAGCCCATGATATCGGACTATGATATGGATGTGCACGAATTGTGTTTGAAAGGTAAGTTGCTATGGATTTCGGCTTTGCACTACTTTTCCACAGCTCTTTCCACTTGCAAGTATGGTCTGTTCTTGTGTTTATGATTTACTCGGTACGTAAGACACCTTACTGGCCCTTTGGGGGGCTGCGTTCATGCCACGCGGTACCTACGGTGAGTAGAGGATGTTAGCGAAAGATGTTCCTGCTGGATTGGCGAGCTCCGCTTCTCTAGTGAGTGCTGCCAGCCGAGTATTTACGTTGTGGCATCATGTTACGTATTTAGAGACTTTGCGGAACGGAGAGTCACGTGTGCAATATGTCAGTTTTGTAAGTGGCTCAATAAGCCGATGTACCCCCTTATGCATTATATGACAGATTTCTTATGAGTACAGATTTTATTTGATTCGGAAAAAGACGAGGATCATGCTTTGTTGGAAAAATGTTCATTATGCATTCATGTTATGATTTAAGGGCCCAGCATGATTATGAGTATAACGAGAGTCAGCGGGTTCGCTCGGCCCTAAGTAAGGGTCGGGTGCCCATCACGCCCTATCAGAAATTAGGGTGTGACAAATTGGTATCAGACTAATTCGTCCTAGGGTTGTCTGTAGTCGTATCCCGAGAGAAGTCCCGTTTATGGTGTGAAAGCGCACCACATTTATAAACGAGGAGGCTACGGGGCATCTAGGGGTGGTTACTCCTTCTTTCACATCTTAGATCGTGCCATAGAGCCAAGTCATAGGAAATGAGATTTCTTACACTAACCTTTGGTTGCAGTAGAAGAATGACACCGATAGAAGAAATGTCACGACCCAACTCCGTAGGCCGTGACTAGTGCCCGAATTGGGCAACCAAACACATTCATAAATCCGAGTTGCCAGTGATGGCTTATACGGACACAAATATCAAACGTTGTCTCTTGATTATGTCAGTATCTTAAACAAATCTTCAAAACACAACGCATATATGTCAAGCCGAAGAGTAATCAAATGGCGCAATCGCCCAAAACATATACAAATGCAAGCCGGGGCGCCACGGCAATTAGGGATCATTTTTAGCATAACATATACAAACACAACTGTACAGAATGGGCATAACCCATACATGTCCACGGACCTCTAAACAGGACAAACGGAATCATAAGACGGGACGGGGCCCGTCGTGCACTTCAACAAATATATACAAATGCAACGAACGAATATATACCAAAATATGGCATTCTAATAGGGAGCACTCCAAACGAGCAGAAGAGGGTGTCCTAAATCCTATTTGGTGGATCCAAACTGTGCGTGCACAGCATGAAACGCGGCACTACGAAGAAAGGGGTCGGTACGAAATATGTCGTATGCAAGCGAGAAAATGTAGTATACAAATACGAGTCGTAATCGAAATAGAGATACATAAAATAAATGCATTTCAAAAATATCAAAATATTTACTTTAAAAAATACGAATCATGCATAGGGCACGTAAAATATGGTCGCGCGCATCGTGCGCGCTAACACAAGATAACACGAAAGATTCTAAATCTCGTATCCCCGAGTCACATATCGTACACGGCGATAACGTCATACACGAGATAACACCAAATATAAGCTGAACCGGGCCTCGAGCGAGGGACTCGGTGAACCATAAACACGAGAACACCGGAGTATGTCATAGTGCGCACGATAACGAGCAGAAGCCGGGACTCGGCGAAAGATATAACGAGAATGCACGAACGGAGTCGTGAGTAACCATATGCGTATAAATCATTATCATAGACTCGAATGATAAGTAAAATGACCATACTTAATATCGGGATATTAGTCATATCATATTTTGTCACAAGTCGTCGGAATTACAAAAGAAGAGTTGCGGGGCCCACGGTCGGGTGTTGACCCGAGTGGGTCCGCCTATGAAAAACATACTTATCATACATCATACAATCTCCTACGAGCATATCGAGGCAATCCGAGCCTTTACGTGAAAGATACGAGCGTTAGAAGTAGTTACGGAACCTTTTAAAGGTCAAACTTTTTATGCAAGGTTGAAAATCAAATATTTCAAAGATATAAAAAGCCAATATTTCATCATATCAACATATGAATTCAAGGAACGAATAAGAGTCATAAACATGCTCGGATTGCGAGAATCGAATTTCTCGAGGCTCGTGTCATAGCTTATTTGAAACTAAGGCATGCCAAAAGAAGAAAATTGGGCTTTAGATACCTCGTACGCACTCAACGCTAGCCAAACTCAACTAACTCCAACCTACGCCTCGGGCACCTAAGGTCTACAAACAAGTCATAATATGCCAAACATTAGCTATAGACATTTTGGGCATTTAATTCCAAATTTGCCCTTAATTCTATGAAATTTGGGCGACATTTCCCCTGTAAATAGGCCCCGAGAATTTAACTCGGCCAAATCAACAATCAACAACAACAACAACCAACCTAGCAACATCGGTAATCAATCCGAAAGGTAATACAACATTAATAACTCTCTTTTCCATCACTCAACAACATTCATAAATTCAATTCAACGGCTTACCTTCAAGCTAACATCGATGCTTTATACATTAGAAATACTAACCGTACATCACGACTATTTATTGACCCGCAGTCGTGACAAATGTCCGAATTGGACACTTATACGCACAACACCGGAACTAGCATATTAACTCGCATAATCTTAAATAATCACAAATAGCCTCGGATATCGCATAGTAGTCAACGTAAGTAGCATAAGCGACTAGGCTGTCAAATGTACCGAATCTCAAAATATGTACAAAGGCAAGCCGACTAGCCAAGTGGCGGGTAAACCGCCCAAAGTATAACATATACACATAGCTGTACGGATAGAGCCATAACCCACGTACATGTCCGCGGACCTCTAAAAACGAGTAACAAAATCATATGACGGGACGGGGCCCGTCGTGCACGAATAAATATGTACATATGCATCGGGATAGTATGTATACCAAAATATCGGCTCGGATGAAGGAGCACTCCCGGATAAATTTGGAAAGGTGTCCTAAGTGGGTGGATACATGGGCGAGCGTCGGTACACGCGGGCATGAAACGCGGCCCGAAGAAGGGGTCGTACGGAATATGTGCGAGTATGTAAAAAGAAATACATTGAATCATAATAACAAATTACGAAAAGGGATATGGTATGCAAAATATCAAATTATTTGTCAAAAAATATAAATCATACATAGGCTCTTAGAACGATGGTCGCCCGCTTTGTCGATGGCGCCATATCACGTATGTTTCAGAAGGTTTCAAATCTCGACGTGACATATCATATCACGTCATAAAGTCGGTACCCCCACGCCAAATATACACGGTACCCGGCCAAGGGGACTCGGCGTACGGAACACGTCATACTCCGGAATATATCAAAGTGCGCACGAACATAACCGGCCGGGATCCGGTGAAAGAAGTACTAACCATATGCACGAGCGGAGTCGTGAGTGACAATAATATGCATAAAATCATAATCATAAATCATCGTGTAAGTGAGAAATCCATATGCAGAAGTCAAAGAGAAAATAGTATTAAATTTTTCCCGAAATCATTAAGGATAGTATAGAGAAGCCGCGGGCCCCACGGACGGGTTCCGACCCCTATCCGAGCCCGACTACGAGAGTTGGGGGAGAGTTATGTCTTATGAACTTACCTATTATGTTTTGGGGCGTTCCGAGCTCGTATGCAAAAGTTACGGGCGTTTGAAGTTCGGGACCCTTTTTGTAGTCAAAATTCTTTGTAAGTCTTTTGAAACTCAATCACTTGAAAACATAAGAATCTTAGTTTGAATACATTAAGGAGTAGGTTTTTAGGATCGAATAGAGTACGTATCTAAGCTCGGATTTTTTTAGAGTGGAATAATCCCGAGGCTCGGGTCATAGCCTAGTAGTACTAAGACATGCCAAAGAAGAGAAATTAACGCCTTACATACCTTGTCCGCTCGCAAGCTAAGTCAAGCCTCAACTCTCGGATACGCCAAGATCTACATAACACCAAATATATTAACATTAGCCATACGCATTTAGGCATTCAATTCCAAACGAACATTAAATTCTACCGAAATTTCGGCAGCATTTCCCCTGTAAATACACCAACCCCGAGATTTCAACTCGGCCAAATTCATCAACAACAACACCAACAACCAAACTACAACATTAATAATCAATTCACGATGTATTCCAACATTAATATCCAATTCCAACACATTCTAACACTAAACACATATTGCTACATACTTAAAGACATTCCAATATATATTCGACTAACCTCATATAATCAAATTAACATTAACGCCCATACGTTCAATTACTAATCCGAACCCATTCAAACCATATACAAGAACACTTTAAGCGATTCATACAATATTTCAAACAACCCAAATATTGTTCCAACTTACCCGAAATTGTCTCCAAACCCGAGACAACACCAAACATATTCTTTCCTTCCAAATTCATGAATTACACAATATCCACACATTAACAAAGCAATTCTCATAAATACAAAAATCACATAAAATGTGCATAAATTTCCAAATCATCCCATAACTAACATAACATTGTTTTGAGTCATCAAACTTGCATTTTCATCATAGAATTCATAACAACGATAACGAAAATACTAACGACAATTGTTCATCCACAACTACACTAAAGGGGAACCATTCGCCAACATCACACCATACACCAAGATGATTTTCATTCTTTTCTTCACTCTACAACAATCAAGACATGCTAACTAAGATTAATTCATGACTTTAACACACAACACACACACACACGGCCAACCTCATGCATACGGCCTCGGCTTCAACACAACTTCCATCATGAATTTCTTCCTTTTTATCATGCTACAACACATATGAACCATTTACAACACATAAAACAAGATTAAAACTACTTTCTTCAACTTCTCTCTTGCCTAAAGTTGGTAGATAGGGAAAACGAATAAACTATTGCCCGAAACAACGACTCCACGTTAACGAGCACCCTTAAATTAGCAAGTTTGCTTGAAGAATTTATTTTTTTGATGGCTAAATAATTGTCTTGAATTTCAAGGGGGTTGGCCGAACCCTCCTTCTTTCTCTCTTCTCCTTGTTTTCTTGATTTCTCTAGAAGTAAAATGAAGAGCAAGATGACTTAGTCATCATTTAAGTTGCTATATAAAACAAATCCATGTGGCCATGGCCTAAGTAAAATGACGACCGCCACCTTTATTTTTTTTTTTTTTTGAATTTTTAAACTTCCCAAAATAGCACACTTACTAAAATGGAAAATTGCCTCCAAGTATTTCCTTAACATTTTTCATGACATTAAAATCATACACAACTTAAGCCAGAACAAACGAAAGTCTCTCGGGATAGTCTTGTCCCTAACTTCTCTGCATTCGCCCCAAGTTGTCCCGTTACTCAAAATACGGGATATAACACGAACCCATACCAACAATATTTAAAGACATTCCAATCAATTCATACAACATTTCCAACAATCCAAAAATTGCTCCAATCTACCCGAAAACAGCCCCAAAGGCCGAGAACCTCACTTTAACACATTCCTCATTTTCAAATCATGATTTGCATCCACAATTCACATTCTAACAATGCTATTCTCATCAATATACAAATTACATTAAATGTACAATAACCTCCAAATCAGTCCGCAACAATTACAACATCAATTTGAGTCATTAAACATTCATTTCCAACATAGAATTCATTACGACAACCACTAAAACACTAAGCGACATTAATGCGTTCTTTGTCATATTCCATGACCCATTTTTGGCCAACACAACATATATACATATTGATGATTCTCATTCATTCTTCACCCTACAATGATCATAACATACTAACTAGACCTCAATTCATTGCTTCAACACAACCAACACACACACACACTCTCTTCACATCGCTAAGCCTCTGTGCACATAGCCTCAATTCCAACTTACTATATTTCATGATTTTCATCCATTTTAACATACTACAACATGCATACAACCTTTATAACACATAAAACATGATCAAATCTTACCTTTTCTTCCTCAACTTCACAACCAGGCTGGGTTTGTGATAATGAAAACTAGCGGGTTGATCGGCTCCAACAACACTTCCACGCTACTTAGGGACCTCAAATAGTGGGTTTGCATCAAAGGAATAATTTTGGAATGGCTAGAAATGATCTTCAATTTTTGGACTCCTTGGCGAGAGCCTCTTTGGTTGTCTTCAACTTCTTGGTTTTTTTTCTAAGTGTTGAACAATGTAGAGTTAAGTAATAGTCATCCTTTAAGCTAGTGCAAGACTTATACAAGGCCAAATTTTCCCACAA
>NW_026722866.1:0-7208 GCF_029784015.1 Lycium ferocissimum | reverse complement strand
ATTTTTTTTTTTATTTTTTGTTTAAATATTTTTTCTGTTTCTTTTTTAACGGGTTTAAGCTTTTTTCCTATTTTATTCTTTTCATCTTCTTTCTTAGTAATAAAATTAATTATGAGTTTTTGAGTTGATGCCTTATATAAAAGAAAAGTATTCACTAACATTTTTAATTAGACTATTTTAATTGCATGTTTTTTCATCTTCTGTTTAAATATTTTTCTGTTCTTTTTTAATGGGCTTCAAACTTTTTGCTATTTTATTCTTTCATCTTCTTTCTTAGTAATAAAATTAATTATGAGTTTTTGAGTTGATGCCTTATATAAAAGAAACGTAGTTACTAATATTTTTAATTAGACTATGGTAATTACATTTAAAATTGTTGAGTCGTAATCACGTATTCTCTCTATTTCCTTTTACTGGCTCAAGATAGACTTTGTACTCCTTTTGAAAAATCATTTATTAATTTTACTAAGTTATACATAGTAATTTGGATTTGGAAATCTAACTTCGACTACTAGTATTCTAATAAATTTTGAGAAATAATTACGATAAGGGTTTAAAATTGAAAAAAATCTCTATTGATTTTAGCAAATGAACAAATAAGAAGAAAAAAATATTTTTAAAATATTGAACTATATAGTAAAAAGGAAACGGAGGGAGTACTTGAATATGTCTTATTCATATAATTTGAATTGTATTTTTTATTTTCTTAACATGATGTTGTTATAGTGATTTGTTCATTTATCTCACTTCTTTAAATATCAACACCGCTTATAAAAAATTCTGCGTACGCCACTGGCTTGATGGTGAATGAGCTATTACATCTCAAATAAATATTATTTATCTCATTTTATTTCTAATAAGCACGTATAAAAAATCACTCGGAAGTCGGGAATGGAACAAGTAATGAAAAGTTTAAAAACATTGTCCGAATTATTACCAGCCCATTATTTGATTCATTTGGAATGTACAACACCGTGTCCATTCGACTGAAAAATTTACTAAAAACATTGTGCGAATTATGATACAACGCGTTCATTATTTGATTCATTTTCAACACGGAAGCATGGTATTCCCCTACCATCTCAATTGTAAACCAGCGTGTCCATTCGACCTGTATATATTCACGACTAAAGGAGACGGTTGATAGAGACTATTCACGACTAAAGGAGATGATTTATAGAGACATGAGAAAGCTTAACGTTTACTAGCTGGTACTAATTTTCAACACAGTACCATGTTATTCCCGGCCCCATCTCACTCGTTAATCGAAGACAACTAGACTTGGATTTTAGGTCTTACGAAGATGGGACAAATGAAAGCATTCCAAGTCAGCTTATGTGTGCAGGAAGAACTTAAGGTCATGAATTATTGGCCCATTAAGCATCAGAACAACACTTCTATTTCTGAATCTTATCAAGCAATTCAACCGAACAAAGAATCAAGAAATTTTTATCCCCATATGCAGAAAATTTAAAGCAACAAAAAGGAAACTGTATTACACTCTAAAAATTATAGGTCTTTGGTCTCTGTATGAAGATGGGACAATGAAAGCATTTCAAGTCAGTTTTAGGTGTGCTGGAACAACTTATTAGGGTCATGAATTATTGGCCCATTATGATCAGAACATCACTTTCTATTTCTGAATCTTATCAAGTGGTCATTTAGCAAAACAAAAGAATCAAACTTTTATCCCCCAAGATATTAGCAACAAAAGTGAAACTATACAAGTTATACTTCGGAATCATTTGATAGATAAAGCAATACGATAAAGACTAATCACATGTAGACATTTAATTATATTTGGTAAAAATGGGATAAAATAATCACTATACTTTATACCAAATAAAGATGGGATATATCCCATCTTATCCCATTAAGTTTGAATGTGACTTTATACCCATGTTTGATAAATTCGCAGTGATAAAATTTATGGCACCAATCGACCCCTAAAAATTATATATCTTCATGCATCAATTGCATCATACAGCATTATCCAATTACTCCCACGTTGGACTTTTCCACACAAATGAATACCGTTATGATTCCAAACGTATCCCTAAATATCTCCAAAACAATGGAATTTGTGGATTATATACGTCTCCCACTGCCTTGTTTGCTAGTTGGAAATGATGGGGAGAAGGAAATTGAAGACCCCACTGGATGATTGATGGGTAAACCAAAGACTCCCTTAGAACTTTTCTCACAAATAATGAAATTTGAAGGACAAGCTCTTGAAAGGTACTCTTTGCTGTGTTTTAATTTTTGACACCAAAAATGATGTTCGATAGTCTTAATCATAAGAGTATTCTCCTTAAACGTCTCTCTTAGAAAACACTACAAAACCAAATTGGACTGTAAGGGTAGAGCCATCTTTTTTTGCGTGGATTGTCCTTCATTTGGGGTGGTCTTTAATTTTTGACCTTCAAATTGATGGTCGTTAAGTTTTGTCCGCTCTAATACCTGCAGGTTATGGGTTCGAACCCCACTAATTAAAAAAAAAATCCCAAGGCGAGAATTTGCTAAATCTACCCATACAATAAGAGAATTTGAGTCTTTATGAAAAAAGTTAAAGATCACCAATTTAGGTGACAAAAATTAAAGACCGCCCCAGCGAAGGGAAATCTTGCAAAATTTCCCTAGAGCCATCAGCATGGCCTTGTCCCGTTGGGCCGACTCAACCCAACCCGTGATTTGATGGAGTTAGGCTAAAATTTTGGGAGCTCATTTAAGAAATACGGACTGGTCTTTAATTTATTCCCCTCAATTCGCTGGTCTTTAATCTTTGCCCCTACATCTCATTTAATGAAAATTTGTGGGCTAAAGTACCCTTTTCGCACTAAAGATTATGAGGTTCGATCCCAAAGCGAGTTCGAAAATAATAATTTTGTAAGGCATGGGTTTTTATGAAGCATGTTTATTCGGACGAAGTTACGCCTATTCTGAAATAAGTTCTACCTTAATTTTACAACTATGCCTATAGGCCGTTCTGTAGTTTCGCAAAGGTTCGTGTCAATGAAGTTCTACCTTAACTTCATGGCTATGCCTAGTTTCATATGAACTTATGCCTTGCGATTTTATAAACTTTTTATCATGTCCAGATGGAGGTTTTTCGATAACTTTTTAACATAACGAATAGGCATAGTTTGAGGGGCAAAACTTGAAGACCAACGCCTTTGAAGGGAAATCGTGCAAACTGCCCAAACTTTTTAGCCAGGCTCAAGTAAGCCTGCGGCCTGTGAGACTTGAGCGAGGGTTGGTTGGGCCAAATAAAAAGTATTTAATAAATAAAAAGGTATTAGAGTACTAAAAATAACAAGAAGAGTCAAAGTCTACATAACCCATCATATATTCCTATTGCAAAGCTTAAAAACCAAAGTTTTAAAATTTAAATACAAAGTTATATTTATAAAATATATAAATAAAAATTTCTAAGTTCTAAATTCTAAACAAGCATTACTAATAATTGGAAGCATTGGATAATTAGTACTTAACAAATATTCTTGGAATAATTTAATTGTGGTTTGAGATTTAATTAGCAAAACTATGTATTGTCTTGTAAATGTTTATGTTACCATTTTACTTAAGAATTTAAATTTAAAACATTTTTAAAAGATTTTTTTTAAAGGTTGGCCGCTTGGCCCGGCCTGTGGCCCATGTAGGGTTGGGCTAACTATTGTAAGGCTCGTCGAAGTAGTGGGCCGGCCCAGCCTAGCTAGCTTGTCAAATTCCAAAGCTTGCGCACAAAATTGCACGGTTTGGCCTTCTAATGAGCTGGTCTTTAGTTTTTGGCCTTCAAATGGGCTGGTCTTTAACTTTTGGCCTTCCTTTCATTTTTTCTTGTCCTCACCCGCGTAGGTTTAGCGCTTGAGTGAAGTTGTCGCTTATCGTAAATCCTTTTGTAAGCATGCTGGATTTGCCGCAATCCTTCAACATGTAGAGGGCTTAAAGTCCCTACTTTTGTAATCCACAGTACATCTTTGTACTTGTTATTAATAAAATTACCTTATTTTTAAAAAAATGTGTTCACTGAATCCATGAGGCTCGAAGGTATGATTCATAGGCACTAATTATCTGTTTAATGTTTAAAGTCAATTTATTAATGCATATCGTCTAGACTTTAGGATTGACTTACTTGGTATTCCATTGTTTTTGGAGTCCGGAACCAAAATGCCCCAAAAAAATCATATTGAACCAAAATACCCCAACAAAAAAAAAAGTTATAAAAGTACCTTTAGCGCAGTAAAATACTATACTAAAGGAATTAACCGTAACGGCTCCGTTAAGTGCGTTAGCGCAGTATTTTGAATTGTATTTTTTATTTTCTTAACATGATGTTGTTATAGTGATTTGTTCATTTATCTCACTTCTTTAAATATCAACACCGCTTATAAAAAATTACAGACGCCACTCCATTACGATTAATGAGCTATTACATCTCAAATAAATATTATTTATCTCATTTTATTTCTAATAATGTAGTTTTTGCAGATAAAACCACTTGGAATGGAACAGGTAATGAAAAATTTAGTAAAACATTGTGCGAATTATGATACAACGCGTTCATTATTTGATTCATTTAACCCGTACAATTGTAAACCAGCGTGTCCATTCGACCTGTATATATTCACGACTAAAGGAGACGGTTGATAGAGACTATTTACGACTAAATGAGATGATTTATAGAGACATGAGAAAGCTTAACGTTTACTAGCTGGTACTAATTTTCAACACGGTACCATGTTATTCCCGGCCCCATCTCACTCGTTAATCGAAGACGACTAGACTTGGATTTTAGGTCCTACGAAGATGGGACAAATGAAAGCATTCCAAGTCAGTTTTATGTGTGCAGGAAGAACTTAAGGTCATGAATTATTGGCCCATTAAGCATCAGAACAACACTTCTATTTCTGAATCTTATCAAGCAATTAGCAAAACAAAAGAATCAGTACAATTTTTATCCCCATATGCAAGATATTAGCAACAAAAAGGAAACTGTACAGGTTACACTCTAAAAATTATAGATATCTCTGTATGCATCAATTGCATCATGTAGCATTATCCAATTACTCCGGCGTTGGACTTTTCCAATGAATGAATATTGGTTATGATTCCCCCGTATCCTAAGTGGTCATTTAGTACGTAGAAAAAATTATTCCAGAATTATAATTCTGGGACTAATTTATCTCGTCTCTTGGGACTAATTTATCCCATCTAAGAGCTGGGATAAAATAATCCCTGGATTAATGGGATAAGATGGGTAAAATAATCCATAGATTAATGGGATAAGATGGGATATCTCATCTTTAAGTTTGAGATGCACTTTATACTTTGTTTGGTGCAAGGTATAAATTTATCCCAGAATAAATTTATATTTTCTACTAAACATAGTACAAAATTAACCTCACAGTTAGTGCTGGAATATCCCATCTAATACCGTGTAACAAACTACCCCTAAATATCTCCAAAACAATGGAATTTGTGGACTATATAAGTCTCCCACTACCTTGTTTGCTAGTTGGAAATTATGGGGAGAAGAAAATTGAAGACCCCACAGGATGATTGATAGGTAAACGCCAAAGACTCCCTTAGAACTTTTCTCACAAATAATGAAATTTGAAGGACAAGCCTTTGAAAGGTACTCTTTGCTGTGTTTTAATTTTTTTGCACACCAAAAATGATGTTCGATAGTCTTAATCTTAAGAGTATTCTCCTTAAACGTCTCTCTTAGAAAACACTACAAAACCAAATTGGACGGTAAGGGTAGAGCCATCTTTTTTTTTTTGCGCGGATTGTCCTTCATTTGGGGTGGTCTTTAATTTTTGGCCTTCAAATTGATCATCTTTAAGTTTTGCCCTTCGCCTAATACTAACGAAGTTATGGGTTCGAGCATCCCCCTACCAATTAAAAAAAAAAAAAATCGCGAGGCGAGGACTTTGCAAATTTACCCATACAAGGCGGAAATTTGGGCGCTTGGAGAGTAAAAGTTAGGGCCACCGTTCCGAACAAATTAAAGACCCACAAATGGGCTGCGAATCTGCAGCCGTGCCTGCATTAGCCTATCAATATGGCCCGGCCCGTAGGGGCCGCCCAACCCAACTCGTGATTTGATGGAGTTAGGCTAAAATTTTGGGAGCTCATTTAAGAAATACGGACTGGTCTTTAATTTTCCCCCCTCAATTCGCTGGTCTTTAATTTTTCCCCCTACATCTCATTTAATGAAAATTTGTGGGCTAAAGTACACTTTTCGCACTAAAGATTATGGGTTCGATCCCCAGCAGAGTCGAAAATAATAATAATTTTGCAAGGCATGGGTTTTTATGAACTTATGCCTATTCGGGCGAAGTTACATAGAACCTATGCTTTGTCCGGCAAAGGTTCGTGGAAATGAAGTTCTATCTTAATTTTGCAACTATGCTTATAGGCATAGATTCTATGTAGTTTCATATAAACCTTTGCTGTGTCCGGGATAGTTTTTATGTAACTTCATAGCGAATAGGCATAGTTTCATATGAACTTATGCTTTGCGATTTTTTTTTTTAGAGACGGGGGTTCAAAGCGAGAGCTGGAGATTTTCGATCACCTTTTAAGTCGAACGACAAAAATTAAAGACAAATAATTTGAGGGGCAAAACTTAAAGACCAGCGCCTTGAAGGAAAATCGTGCAAATTGCCCAAAATTTTTAGCCCGGCTCGAAGCTAAGCTGCGGCCCGCCGAGAGACTTGAGCGAGGGTTGGGTCAAGGGCAAATAAAAAGTATTTAATAAATAAAAGGTATTAGAGTACTAAAAATAACAAGAAGAGTTAAAGTCTACGTAACCCATCATATGTTCCAATTGCAAAGCCTAAAAACCAAAGTTTTAAAATTTAAATACATAGTTACATTTATAAAATATATAAATAACAATTTCTAAGTTCTAAATTCTAATAAGCATTACTAATAATTGGAAGCATTGGATAATTAGTACTTAACAAATATTCTTGGAACAATTTAATTGTGGTTTGAGATTTAATTAGCAAAACTATGTATTGTCTTGTAAATATTTATGTTACCATTTTACTTAAGAATTTAAATTTAAAAAAATTTTTAAAAGATTTTTTAAAAGTTTTTTTTTGGCCCCCCCGGGGCCCTGGTAGGGGCATTTAAATATTGTGGCCAAGTAGTTTGGGGACCTTTCCCCAGCTGGGTTTTTTCAAATTTCCAAAAGCTTG